>NC_091986.1:219099722-219211045 GCF_044704955.1 Pristiophorus japonicus | reverse complement strand
GACAGTACTGAGGGAGCGCCGCACTGTCGGAGGTGCCATCTTTCGGATGAGACGGGGAGACTAGAACTAGGGGGCACAGCCTCAAAATACGGGGGAGCCAATTTAAAACCGAGTTGAGAAGGAATTTCTTCTCCCAGAGGGTTGTGAATCTGTGGAATTCTCTTCCCAAGGAAGCAGTTGAGGCTAGCTCATTGAATGCATTCAAGTCACAGATAGATTGATTTTTAACCAATAAGGGAATTAAGGGTTACGGGGAGCGGGCGGGTAAGTGGAGCTGAGTCCACGGCCAGATCAGCCATGATCTTATTGAAAGGCGGAGCAGGCTCGAGGGGCTAAATGGCCTACTCCTGTTCCTAATTCTTATGTTCTTATGTAAACCGATCCCCTTCTGCCCCCTCAGCTGGACGTAACAGATCCCACTGTAATATTTCGAAGAAGAGCAGGGGAGTTCTCCCCAGTGCCCTCGCCGATATTTATCTCTCAATTAACATCACTGAAAGAGATTATCTGGCGATTTGCTGATCATGGAACTTTGTGCAAGAGTTTTGCTGCATCATCATCATAGGCAGTCCCTCGGAAGCGAGGAAGATTTGCTTCCACTCTTAAAATGAGTCCTGAGGTGGCTGCAGTTTGCTGCAAAGATCAGTGTGTGCACATCAGAAATGGGCATTGGGAGTGAAGAAGGGCCTGGGAAGATGGACGGTGTGATTGAAATGCTGTGTGGGTCACAGTGTATGAGCTGTTGTGTGTGCAGCTGAGATGGGGAGTCCTCAGTCCTGTGCCCCCTGCGCCCCTCCCTCGCTGGTGCAGGGAGCGGAGTGAAACCGCGTTGCACTGTGTGACTGCACTGACTCAATGCAGGAATGTTGCTGTGTCCACATTGGGGGTTTACACAGGCATTTGTGTAATGCTCGTGAGTTCCTCTTCTCAGAGGCTTCACGTTTACCCAACCTCCTGACCCCGAGTGTGTGTGAGCGTGTGTATATAATTCTGTCTATACTCGCTCGCCCCGCTCTAACCAATGTTCCCTTTAAGTTGTGTGTCCTCAGCCGGCTTGTGGCGTTACCGTGCGCGCGCGGTATTTCAAATGGGCTGCACCCCTCCAAATGATTAACGGGAACATTGGCTGCAACCCAGAGCT
Organism: Pristiophorus japonicus; assembly: GCF_044704955.1. Taxonomy (NCBI): domain Eukaryota; kingdom Metazoa; phylum Chordata; class Chondrichthyes; family Pristiophoridae; genus Pristiophorus; species Pristiophorus japonicus. The sequence goes on along the minus strand of NC_091986.1, from coordinate 219,209,904 downwards.
TTCTACACCAACTTTCTCTTCCTGGTTACCTTCCCGTGCCCCCTCTCCCCGACTGGGCACACGGGTACCCACCCCCCCAGGCACATGGGTACTGCCTCCCCCCCCACCCCTCGGGCACACTGTGGGCACTGCCCCCCCGGCACGGCCCCCTCCCCCCAGTATGGAGCCTCGGTGCACCCAATATCTGTGTCTATGACGGGGGTGGGGGTCGGGTCAAGGGGCTGCACTGACCGTGGAACCCCAAACTGGCCTTGTTGAATCTCTACAACCGTGAAATCTCTGGTTAGTGGGGTGACTGGGTGACTGAGTCAGTGGGGTGACTGGGTCAGTGGGGTGACTGACTGGGTCAGTGGGGTGACTGACTGGGTCAGTGGGGTGACTGACTGGGTCAGTGGGTGACTGGGTCAGTGGGGTGACTGACTGGGTCAGTGGGGTGACTGACTGGGTCAGTGGGGTGACTGGGTCAGTGGGGTGACTGGGTCAGTGGGGTGACTGGGTCAGTGGGGTGTGAACTCTTGGCCAAGCTTGTGTTTCTAGCCCAATCCGGCAATACAGGGACTCTGTACTGGCCTCTCTGCGGGATCTCTGCGCTCCTCCAGTTCTGGAGGTGACTGGGTCAGTGGGGTGACTGACTGGGTCAGTGGGGTGACTGACTGGGTCAGTGGGGTGACTGACTGGGTCAGTGGGGTGACTGACTGGGTCAGTGGGTGACTGGGTCAGTGGGTGACTGGGTCAGTGGGGTGACTGACTGGGTCAGTGGGGTGACTGACTGGGTCAGTGGGGTGACTGGGTCAGTGGGGTGACTGGGTCAGTGGGTGACTGGGTCAGTGGGGTAACTGACTGGGTCAGTGGGGTGACTGGGTCAGTGGGTGACTGGGTCAGTGGGGTGACTGGGTCAGTGGGGTGACTGACTGGGTCAGTGGGGTGACTGGGTCAGTGGGGTGACTGACTGGGTCAGTGGGTGACTGGGTCAGTGGGGTGACTGACTGGGTCAGTGGGGTGACTGGGTCAGTGGGGTGACTGGGTCAGTGGGGTGTGAACTCTTGGCCAAGCTTGTGTTTCTAGCCCAATCCGGCAATACAGGGACTTTGTACTGGCCTCTCTGCGGGATCTCTGCGCTCCTCCAGTTCTGGAGGTGACTGGGTCAGTGGGGTGACTGACTGGGTCAGTGGGTGACTGGGTCAGTGGGGTGACTGACTGGGTCAGTGGGGTGACTGGGTCAGTGGGGTGACTGACTGGGTCAGTGGGTGACTGGGCCAGTGGGGTGGGTGACTGGGTCAGTGGGTGACTGGGTCAGTGGGGTGACTGACTGGGTCAGTGGGGTGACTGGGTCAGTGGGTGACTGGGTCAGTGGGGTGACTGGGTCAGTGGGGTGACTGACTGGGTCAGTGGGGTGACTGACTGGGTCAGTGGGGTGACTGGGTCAGTGGGGTGACTGACTGGGTCAGTGGGGTGACTGGGTCAGTGGGGTGACTGACTGGGTCAGTGGGTGACTGGGTCAGTGGGGTGACTGACTGGGTCAGTGGGGTGACTGGGTCAGTGGGGTGACTGACTGGGTCAGTGGGGTGACTGGGTCAGTGGGGTGACTGACTGGGTCAGTGGGGTGACTGGGTCAGTGGGGTGACTGACTGGGTCAGTGGGTGACTGGGTCATGGGGTGTGAACTCTTGGCCAAGCTTGTGTTTCTAGCCCAATCCGGCAATACAGGGACTCTGTACTGGCCTCTCTGCGGGATCTCTGCGCTCCTCCAGTTCTGGAGGTGACTGGGTCAGTGGGTGACTGGGTCAGTGGGGTGACTGACTGGGTCAGTGGGTGACTGGGTCAGTGGGGTGACTGACTGGGTCAGTGGGGTGACTGACTGGGTCAGTGGGTGACTGGGTCAGTGGGGTGACTGACTGGGTCAGTGGGGTGGGTGACTGGGTCAGTGGGGTGACTGACTGGGTCAGTGGGGTGACTGGGTCAGTGGGGTGACTGACTGGGTCAGTGGGTGACTGGGTCAGTGGGGTGACTGACTGGGTCAGTGGGGTGACTGGGTCAGTGGGGTGACTGGGTCAGTGGGGTGTGAACTCTTGGCCAAGCTTGTGTTTCTAGCCCAATCCGGCAATACAGGGACTCTGTACTGACCTCTCTGCGGGATCTCTGCGCTCCTCCAGTTCTGGAGGTGACTGGGTCAGTGGGGTGACTGACTGGGTCAGTGGGGTGACTGACTGGGTCAGTGGGGTGACTGGGTCAGTGGGGTGACTGGGTCAGTGGGGTGACTGACTGGGTCAGTGGGTGACTGGGTCAGTGGGTGACTGGGTCAGTGGAGTGACTGACTGGGTCAGTGGGGTGACTGACTGGGTCAGTGGGGTGACTGACTGGGTCAGTGGGGTGACTGGGTCAGTGGGGTGACTGACTGGGTCAGTGGGTGACTGGGTCAGTGGGGTGACTGACTGGGTCAGTGGGGTGACTGGGTCAGTGGGGTGACTGACTGGGTCAGTGGGGTGACTGACTGGGTCAGTGGGGTGACTGACTGGGTCAGTGGGGGTGACTGGGTCAGTGGGGTGTGAACTCTTGGCCAAGCTTGTGTTTCTAGCCCAATCCGGCAATACAGGGACTCTGTACTGGCCTCTCTGCGGGATCTCTGCGCTCCTCCAGTTCTGGAGGTGACTGGGTCAATGGGGTGACTGACTGGGTCAGTGGGGTGACTGGGTCAGTGGGGTGACTGACTGGGTCAGTGGGGTGACTGGGTCAGTGGGTGACTGGGTCAGTGGGGTGGGTGACTGGGTCAGTGGGTGACTGGGTCAGTGGGGTGACTGACTGGGTCAGTGGGTGACTGGGTCAGTGGGGTGGGTGACTGGGTCAGTGGGTGACTGGGTCAGTGGGGTGACTGACTGGGTCAGTGGGTGACTGGGTCAGTGGGGTGACTGGGTCAGTGGGGTGACTGACTGGGTCAGTGGGGTGGGTGACTGGGTCAGTGGGTGACTGGGTCAGTGGGGTGACTGACTGGGTCAGTGGGTGACTGGGTCAGTGGGGTGACTGGGTCAGTGGGGTGACTGACTGGGTCAGTGGGGTGACTGGGTCAGTGGGGTGACTGACTGGGTCAGTGGGGTGACTGGGTCAGTGGGGTGACTGACTGGGTCAGTGGGGTGACTGGGTCAGTGGGGTGACTGACTGGGTCAGTGGGGTGACTGGGTCAGTGGGGTGGGTGACTGGGTCAGTGGGGTGACTGACTGGGTCAGTGGGGTGACTGACTGGGTCAGTGGGGTGACTGGGTCAGTGGGGTGACTGACTGGGTCAGTGGGGTGACTGGGTCAGTGGGGTGACTGACTGGGTCAGTGGGGTGACTGGGTCAGTGGGGTGACTGACTGGGTCAGTGGGTGACTGGGTCAGTGGGGTGACTGACTGGGTCAGTGGGGTGACTGGGTCAGTGGGGTGACTGACTGGGTCAGTGGGGTGACTGGGTCAGTGGGGTGACTGACTGGGTCAGTGGGGTGACTGGGTCAGTGGGGTGACTGACTGGGTCAGTGGGTGACTGGGTCAGTGGGGTGACTGACTGGGTCAGTGGGGTGACTGGGTCAGTGTGGTGATTGGGTGACTGGGGAAGAGTGACCATAATATGGTAGGATTCCTTATTAAGATGGAGAGTGACAAAGTTAATTTGGAAACTAGGGTCCTAAACTTAAGGAAAGGAAACTTTGATGGTATGAGGCGAATTGGCAAGATTAGACTGGCAAATGATACTTAAAGGGTTGACGGTGGATAGGCAATGGCAAACCTTTAAAGATCACATGGACGAACTTCAACAATTGTACATCCCTGTCTGGAGTAAAAATAAAACAGGGAAGGTGGCTCAACTGTGGCTAACAAGGGAAATTAAGGATAGTATTAATTCCAAGGAAGAGGCATATAAATTAGCCAGAAAAAGCAGCAAACCGGAGGACTGGGAGAATTTTAGAATTCAGCAGAGGAGGACAAAAGGTTTAATTAAGAGGGGGAAAATAGAGTATGAGAAGAAGCTTGCCGGAAACATAAAAACTGATTGCAAAAGCTTCTATAGATATGTGAAGAGAAAAAGATTAGTGAAGACAAACGTAGGTCCCTTGCAGTCAGATTCGGGTGAATTTATAATGGGGAACAAAGAAATGGCAGACCAATTGTACACATATTTTCACGAAGGAAGACACAAATAACCTTCCGGATGTACTAGGGGACCGAGGGTCTCGTGAGAAGGAGGAACTGAAGGATATCCTTATTAGGTGGGAAATTGTGTTGGGGAAATTGACGGGATTGAAGGCGGCCAAATCCCTGGGGCCTGATAGTCTACATCCCAGAGTACTTAAGGAAGTGGCCCTAGAAATAGTGGATGCATTGGTGATAATTTTCAAACAGTCTATCGACTCTGGATCAGTTCCTATGGACTGGAGGGTTGCTAATGTAACACCACTTTTTAAAAAAGGAGGGAGAGAGAAAATGGGTAATTATAGACCGGTTAGCCTGACATCGGTGGTGGGGAAAATGTTGGAATCAATCATTAAGGATGAAATAGCAGCGCATTTTCCCGATGTTGGGGAAGTCCAGAACCAGGGGACACAGTCTTAGGATAAGGGGTAGGCCATTTAGGACTGAGATGAGGAGAACCTTCTTCAATCAGAGTTGTTAACCTGTAGAATTCCCTGCCGCAGGGAGTTGTTGAGGCCTGTTCATTGGATATATTCAAGAGGGAGTTAGATATGGCCCTTACGGCTAAAGGGATCAAGGGGTATGGAGAGAAAGCAGGAAAGGGGTACTGAGGGAATGATCAGCTATGATCGTATTGAATGGTGGTGCAGGCTCGAAGGGTCGAATGGCCTACTCCTGCACCTATTTTCTGTGTTTCCATGGAGACTTGAGCATCCCCGATTTTATTCACTCCACTGTTGGCCTTCAGCTGCCTGGGCCCCAAGCTCTGGAACTCCTGAGTGAAGAAATTCCTCCTCATCTCATCTCGTTCTTAAGCGGCCGACCCCTTATCCTGAGACTGTGACCCCTGGTTCTAGACTCCCCAGCCCGGGGGAAACATCCTCTCAGCATCTACCCTGTCAATCCTCCTCAGAATCTTTGTTTCAATGTGATTAGCTCTCATTCTTCGAAACTCCGGAGAGTATAGGCCCAATCTACTCCATTTCGCCTCATGGACAACCTGATTATGATGTGAATGTGGGGGGCGCAGGTGCAGAGCATGTTTAAATAAATCGGGGGAATGAGGTCTATACAAAGGAACAGGCAGTCACCTGTGTCAGCCGTGGCTCAGGGGGCAGCACTCTCCCCTCTGAGTCAGAAAGTTGTGGGTTCAAGTCCCACCCCTGAGACTTAAGCACAAAAAAAAATCTAGACTGACACTCCAGTGCAATGCTGAGGGAGCGCCGCACTGTCGGAGGGGCAGTGCTGAGGGAGCGCCGCACTGTCGGAGGGGCAGTGCTGAGGGAGCGCCGCACTGTCGGAGGGGCAGTGCTGAGGGAGCGCCGCACTGTCGGGAGGGGCAGTGCTGAGGGAGCGCCGCACTGTCGGAGGGGCAGTGCTGAGGGAGCGCCGCACTGTCGGAGGGGCAGTGCTGAGGGAGCGCCGCACTGTCGGAGGTGCCGTCTTTCGGATGAGATGTTAAACCGAGGCCCCGTCTGCTCTCTCAGGTGGATGTAAAAGATCCCACGGCCAGTATTTCAAAGAAGATCAGGGGGGAGTTCTCCCCGGTGTCCTGGGCCCATTATTTCTATCTCAATCAACATGAAAAAACAGATTATCTGGTCATTCTCATGTTGCTGTTTGTGGGATCTTGCTGTGCGCATGTTAACTGCCGCGTTTCCCACATTACAACAGTGACTACACTCCTAAAATACTTCAGTGGTTGCAAAGTGCTTTGGGACGTCCGGTGGTTGTAAAAGGTACTACCGAAATGCAGGTCTTTCATTTCTCTCGTGCAAGATGCAAAGTGATTACACAGTAACCGATGCTTGTGTCATATAATTAGTTCCTCACCGAGCAGGAAGAATCTTGTCTAGTTCCTCTTTCTTAAACCTCCCAGATAATTGCTGGTTGGGGTTTGAACTGACAGCGCCCAGCCCGACTCTCGAAGGTAAACCCAAAATGTAAAGGGGCGTGCGAGGGTCGGGGCAGCATCCTCGGTGAAGTCAGGGGAGGGGGGGGGGGAGTCGAGACGTGATTTCACCTTCGCACCGTGCGTGACTGGACTCTCTCCGATGTGAGCACTTTGTTGGGCCTGGGGTATGTAGCTGATCAAGGGGAAAACCCCCAAACTAAATAGGCTGGCTTTGTGAGAATGAATTCCCTGCGGAGTTTTCGCCCGGTTTGTGCGGGTGGGTGCAACCCATGTGCCCTTTGCTTCCCCCGGGAGGTGCATATTGAAGCCTCGGTGTCAGTAAAGGAGATGCTGTTGGGCGTGTTCAACGGGCACTCTCCTGTTTGTTTCGGGCGTGAAGTCTCGTTATTTCCTACATTCTTACGGGACTCCCGAAGCAATGGCTTTATGCGGAGCTCCTTCACGGTAAACGAGCCAAGGGTGGGCAGCGGAGACGTTACAAGGACACCCTCAAAGCCTCCCTGGTAAAGTGCGACATCACCACTGACACCTGGGAGACTCTGGCCGAAGACCGCCCGAGGTGGAGAAAGTGCATCTGGGAGGGCGTTGAGCTCTTCGAGTCTCAACGCAAAGAGCGTGAAAAGGTCAGGCGCAGGCAGCGGAAGGAGCGCGCGGCAAACCAGCCCCACCCACCCCTTCCCCCGACAAATGTCTGTCCCGCCTGTGACAGAGACTGTAATTCCCGTATTGGACTGTTCAGTCACCAGAGAACTCACTTTTAGAGTGGAAGCAAGTCTTCCTCGATTCCGAGGGACTGCCTATGATGATGATGATGAGTATGTGACAAATTGGGAAATGTTGGTGTTCGGAGGGACCTGGGTGTCCTTGTACACGACTCACTGAAAGTTAACATGCAGGTACAGCAAGCGATTAAGAAAGCTAATGGTATATTAGCCTTTATTACAAGAGGATTTGAGTATAAGAGTAAAGATCTGTTACTGCAATTATAGCATCATGTTGTACTTTATCAGGGAGGCTTTGAGGGTGTCCTTGTAACGTTTCCTCTGCCCACCTTTGGCTCGTTTGCCGTGTAGGAGTTCCGAGTGGAGCGCTTGCTTTGGGAGTCTCGTGTCTGGCATGCGAACAATGTGGCCCCGCCCAATGGAGCTGATCGAGTGTGGTTAGTGCTTCGATGCTGGGGATGTTGGTCTGGTTGAGAAAGCTAATGTTGGTGCGTCTGTCCTCCCAGGGGATTTGTAGGATCTTGCGGAGACATCGTTGGTGGTATTTCTCCAGCGATTTGAGATGTCTACTGTACAGGGCCCTGGTGAGACCACACCTGGAGTATTGTGTACAGTTTTGGTCTCCTTACCTAAGGAAGGATATACTTGCCATAGAGGGAGTGCAGCGAAGGTTCACCAGACTGATTCCTGGGATGGGGGGGATTGTCCTATGGGAGAGATTGAGCAGACTAGGCCTGTATTCTCTAGAGTTTAGAAGAATGAGAGGTAATCACATTGAAACATACAAAACTTTTACAGGGCATGACCAGGTAGATGCAGGGAGGATGTTTCCCCCGGGCTGGAGAGTCTAGAACCAGGGGTCACAGTCTCAGGATAAGGGGTCGGCTATTTAGGACTGAGATGAGAAATTTCTTCACTCAGAGGGTGGTGAATATTTGGAATTCTCTACCTCAGAGGGATGTGGAGGCTCAGTCTTTGAGTATATTCAAGGCTGAGATCGATAGATTTGTGAATATTAAAGGGAATCAAGGGATACAGTGATAGTGCAGGAAGGTGGAGTTGAGGCAGAAGATCAGCCATGATCTCATTGAATGGCGGAGCAGGCTCGAGGGGCCGAATGGCCGACTCTCCCCGATTCTTATTCCCACTAAAAGTACTTCATTGGCTGTCATCATCATCATAGGCAGTCCCTCGTATCGAGGATGACTTGATTCCACGCTGAAAAAGGATGAGTTCACAGGTGTTTCAGTGAAGGACCTAATATTCCAGTCCTGAACTACATCCTAAAGGGAGGACGCTGCCTGTGTATGGATTTATTTAACCTGTGGGTGGCCGTTGCACAGCGCTTTGGGACATCCTGAGGTCTGTGATAGGCGCTATAGAAATGCAACTTTGTTCATTCTTGCTGTTCTATGCTGCCAGGAACGTCAGATGTGTAGTCGTGGATCGGATGTTGTCCGATTGAGTTGCGTATTCTAGCCATACTGTGTAGGGCGTTCTAGTCGTTATGTTACTGGGCTGATAATCCAGTAGAACGTGAGTTGTAATCCCTCCTTTGCAAATTGAGAATTTTAAATTCAAATAATCTGGGAATAAAAATAAAATGGCCGCAGTGACAGTGACCATGAAGCTGTCAGATTGTCGTAAAAACCGAACTGGGTCACTGATACCCATTGAGGAAAGGCAACCTGCCTTCCTTACCCGCTCGGGGGGGCCTACACGTGACTCCAGTCCCACACCCACCTGGCAGACTCTGAAGGGATCTCGCAAGGCTCCCCTGGTTGTATCACCACCTTCTTCGGGGGATGGGCAGTAAAAGGTTTCCCGCCCAAACTCCTGCTCTCAGCCCACGCTGCTTACAAATAGATTATCTGGTCACTTGCCTTATTGTCGTTGGTGGGCAAATTGTCCGCTGTAGTTCATGAGTTCAAAGGTCACCAATTGGTTGGTAACGGTTTGGAATGTGAAAAAGTGCTCTCAATTCTTTTTTTTTCTCTTGTCTCTCTTTCTCTTCTCTCTCTCACTTCCTTTTACCTCGCCCGCTCTCTGCCGTGGCTTGTTCCCCTTTCCCGGGTTATTGGCCTCCTCCTTTCCGTCTCCCCCACACGGGCTCTCGGACGTTCGAGGTGAAGCCTGCCAGATAAAGGCAAGTTGATGAGTGGTGCTGTGGGACTGGTACGTGGTACAAGGACACCCTCAAAGCCTCCTTGATAAAGTGCAACATCCCCACCGACACCTGGGAGTCCCGGGCCCAAGACCGCCCCAAGTGCAGCAAGTGCATCCGGGAGGGCGCTGAGCACCTCGAGTCTCGTCGCCGAGAGCGTGCAGAAACCAAGCGCAGGCAGCGGAAGGAGCGTGCGGCAAACCAGACTCCCCACCCACCCTTTCCCTCAACCACTGTCTGTCCCACTGTCTGTCTGTGGATGCTCACGAGCACAGACACAATCGCGCGCACAGACACACTCGCGCAGAAACACATGCACGTACACCCCTGCACACAAGCATACGCGCACACACGGTGCGATTCGAGAAGTTGTGAAATAAGTACGATACGGGAGCTTCTGCCAAATCCCGTCAAACTATCAAGGCCCACCACCCCCAAGTGGTAGTGACTGTGGCTCTCGTATTGGACTGTACCGAAGGATTCATTTTAAGGGTGGAATCAAGTCTTCCTCGATTCCGAGGGACTGCCTATCATGATGACGTGGGGTGGAGGGAATGGTGGTGGGGGGGGGGGGGGGTGCAGGGTTGTTATACAGGCCTTGGGGGTGGTGGGCCTTGATAGTTTGACGAGATTTGGCAGAAGCTGCCATATCGTACATATTTCACAACTTCTCGAATTGCACCGTGTGTGCGCGTATACACGTGTGCGCGTGTGCAGGGGTGTGCGTGCACGTGTTTGTGCGCGAGTGTCTGTGCTCGTGAGCATCCACAGATGTTGACTGGGGGCAGGATGAGGTTCAGCTAAGGTGCCCCCCACCTTGCTGTCACCCATCCCACTGACTCTCTTTGATGTGGGCACCCCACTGAAGAATTGGCCCGATTTGGGTGAGGCACCCGAGGGTGTTTGACACCTATGGGACCCCAATGCCCAGCAAGAGTTTGCACCTTTGGGAGAGCCGGGGGGGGGTGGGTGAGAAAGCGGGAGACCCACTCCCCAGAGAATGAAACGACATTAGAATTATTGGCATCGTTCTCTCCCAGTGTGACCCCTCCCCTCCCCCACGCACCGCCCACTCTCCCAGTGCGTCACCTCCCCTCCCCCACACACCGCCACTCTCCCAGCGCCTCACCTCCTGTACTGGTTTCTGTCCGTGTGTAGCGTATTGTGAGCGTAGCTCTGATTCTCCAGCTAGCTTCAACACTACACCAAGGTTAGAGCTTCAGAATCCAAATCCTTTAATGATGTAGAGTGAAAACTGTCGATAAAGAATAAAAGACAGGTCTAGCATTCTTGTAACTCAACATTAACAATCCAGTGCAATCAGAAATCAAGAGAAGTTACTTATCTCCTTCTGTACATCACATATAAAGACAACAATTCCAGAACAATTAATGAGAAGAAGTTACTTACATAAGAACATAAGTACATAAGAACATAAGAATTAGGAACAGGAGTAGGCCATCTAGCCCCTCGAGCCTGCTCCGCCATTCAACAAGATCATGGCTGATCTGGCCGTGGACTCAGCTCCACTTACCCGCCCGCTCCCCATAACCCTTAATTCCCTTATTGGTTAAAAATCTATCTATCTGTGATTTGAATACATTCAATGAGCTAGCCTCAACTGCTTCCTTGGGCAGAAAATTCCACAGATTCACAACCCTCTGGGAGAAGAAATTCCTTCTCAACTCGGTTTTAAATTGGCTCCCCCGTATTTTGAGGCTGTGCCCCCTTGTTCTAGTCTCCCCGACCAGTGGAAACAACCTCTCTGCCTCTATCTTGTCTATCCATTTCATTATTTTAAATGTTTCTATGAGATCACCCCTCATCCTTCTGAACTCCAACGAGTAAAGACTCAGTCTACTCAATTTATCATCATAAGGTAACCCCTTTATCTCTGGAATCAGCCTAGTGAATCGTCTCTGTACCCCCTCCAAAGCTTAGTATATCCTTCCTTAAGTAAGGTGACCAAAACTGCACGCAGTACTCCAGGTGCGGCCTCACCAATACCCTGTACAGTTGCAGCAGGACCTCCCTGCTTTTGTACTCCATCCCTCTCGCAATGAAGGCCAACATTCCATTTGCCTTCCTGATTGCCTGCTGCACCTGCAAACTAACTTTTTGGGATTCATGCACAAGGACCCCCAGGTCCCTCTGCTCCTCAGCATGTTGTAATTTCTCCCCATTCAGATAATATTCCCTTTTACTGTTTTTTTTTTTTCCCCCAAGGTGGATGACCTCAATGTACTTCTGGGAAGGTTTGATACAGCAGGAGGTTTTTTTTTAATCACGAAAACTACAGACAGTGTAAGCTACAATGGATGCTTGTGGCTTCTCTGCTGCAGCTGGTTTTCCCTTTTGGTTTTGCTTTCTTTCTGCCTAATCGGAAAAACGTCACCTGTGGCTGGAGTACTTCATGACACCTACTGTGTCCTGAATTAAACTGGCTCCAACCCAAACCCCTCCCCTCCCCCACTCTGCCAGTGGGACCCCTGCTCTCCTCCCCCAGACACTCTCCGTTTACACACGCGGTGGGAGTATGCCCAGTTCCAGTTCCCCTCCACGTCGCTGCCCCTTTAAAACGATTCCGATGATCGAGCTGCAAAAAACCCATCGGGGTCAAGCCCAGCTGACAGTGCACGGACCAGGCATAGCGACCAGTTCCTGTTTGTGCCCTCGGATGTCTTTCTAACAGTTCTCATGCGGTTTAATAAATCTTTGGCAATCAGAGGCAGTCCCTCGGAATCGAGGAAGACTTGCTTCCACTCTCAAAGTGAGTTCTCTGAACAGCCCAATACGGGAATTACAGTCCCTGTCACAGGTGGGACAGACAGTGGTTGAAGGAAAGGGTGGGTGGGGAGTCTGGTTTGCCGCACGCTCCTTCCGCTGCCTGCGCTTGGTTTCTGCACGCTCTCGGCGACGAGACTCGAGGTGCTCAGCGCCCTCCCGGATGCACTTCCTCCACTTAGGGCGGTCTTTGGCCAGGGACTCCCAGGTGTCGGTGAGGATGTTGCATTTTATCAGGGAGGCTTTGAGGGTGTCCCTTGTAACGTTTCCTCTGCCCACCTGGGGCTCGCTTGCCGTGTAGGGGTTCTGAGTAGAGCGCTTGCTTTGGGAGTCTCGTGTCTGGCATGCGGACGATGTGGCCCGCCCAGCAGACACCACAAGTCGCTGGAGAAATACCACCAACGATGTCTCCGCAAGATCCTGCACATCCCCTGGGAGGACAGACGCACCAACGTTGGCGTTCTCGATCAGGCCAACATCCCCAGCATCGAGGCACTGACTGCACTCTGGCAATAAATCCTGAATTCTGGCCTTTCTGAACTCGCTTCAACTGGGCAAAATTGGCTCACCGTCCCGCAATTGACTAAAAACACCATCGTGGGACCACACACAGAGCAAGGGGCAGTTCTACCGCCTTCACGGGGCAACTCGAGTGGGACAATAAATACTGGCCTTGTACACTCGAGGGAACACAGGCCCAGTCTGTGCAACCTGCCCTCGGGATTTAACCCTTTCAGCCTCTATCAGTCCGGCGAGTCTGCCCCGCTCCCCCTCCGAGGGCAATATACCCTCCCTGAGGGGCGGGGCCCGGGACTGGACCCAGTTACTGCAGACGGGGTCTGACCCGAGCTCTGTACAGCTGCAGAATCACTTCCTCTCTGTTGTATTCCAGCTCCCTGAGATAAAGGACAACATTCCATTAGTCTTTGTGAGCCTGTGTCCGCTGGCTTTTAATGATTTGTGTACTTGGACTGCCAAATATATTTGCTTGTGTCAGCCGTGGCTCAGTGGTCACCATGCTCGCTTCTGAGTCAGAAGGTCATGGGTTCAAGTTCCACTCCAGAGACTTGAGCACATAAATCCAGGCTGATACTCGGTGCAGTACTGAGGGAGCGCTGCACTGTCGGCGGGGCAATACTGAGGGAGCGCTGCACTGTCGGAGGGGCAGTACTGAGGGAGCGCCGCACTGTCGGAGGGGCAGTACTGAGGGAGCGCCGCACTGTCGGCGGGGCAGTACTGAGGGAGCGCCGCACTGTCGGTGGGGCAGTACTGAGGGAGCGCCGCACTGTCGGAGGGGCAGTACTGAGGGAGCGCCGCACTATTCCAATGCACTCCTGGCTGGCCTCCCTATGTAACTAGAGGTGATCCAAAACCCAGCTGCCTGTGTCCTATGTCCCGCTCACCCATCACCCCCTGTGCTCGTTGACCTACATTGGCTCACGGTTAAGCAAGTCCTCCATTTCAAAATTCTGATCCTTATTGTCAAATCCCTTCCTATCTCTGCAATCTCCTCCAGCCCACAACCCCTGGTCCGCTGCCTGGGCCCCAAGCTCTGGAACTCCCTCCTTAAACTTCTCCTCCTCTCTATCTCTCACTCCTCCTTTTAAGATGCTCCTTTAAAACCTTCCTCTTTGACCAAGCTTTTGGTCACCTGCCCTAATTTCTACTTATGTGGCTCGGTGTCAAATTTCTATCTCATAATTCTCCTGTGAAGCGCCTTGGAATGTTTCACTGTTAAAGGTGCTATATAAATACCAGTTGTTGTTGGTGTCATCTGCAAACTTGTATATACAGCTCTGCATTCCTTCATCCAAGTCTTTCCTACTTACGGTGAAATGCTGAGTCCCCAGAACAGATAAAGGCAGATAAATCCCCTGGACCTGATGGCTTGCATGCTAGGGTCTTAAGAGAAGTAGCGGCAGGGATTGTGGATGCATTGGTTGTAATTTACCAAAATTCCCTGGATTCTGGGAGGTCCCAGCAGATTGAAAAACTGCAAATGTAATGCCCTTATTTAAAAAAAGGAGGCAGACAAAAAGCAGGAAACTATAGACCAGTTAACCTAACATCTGTGGTTGGGAAAATGTTGGATCCATTATTAAAGAAGCAGTAGCAGGACATTTGGAAAAGCAAAATTCGGTCAGGCAAAGTCAGCATGGATTTATGAAGGGGAAGTCATGTTTGACAAATTTACTGGAGTTCTTTGAGGATGTAACGAACAGGGTGGATAAAGGGGAACCAGTGGATGTGGTGTATTTGGACTTCCAGAAGGCATTTGACAAGGTGCCACATAAAAGGTTACTGCACAAGATAAAAGTTCACGGGGTTGGGGGTAATATATGGGGGTAAGACATGTGTTATGTCTTTAGATGCTCTGATAATGACTCCACGAGGCAATATATTGCACTTGAACTGTAGTGACCTTAGTCCATTTAATGTAACTCCAGAGTGAGGATCACACCTGGTGGGGCCTCCCTTTTATACTCAGCCTGGTGTACCTGTACAGGTAACCTACAAGTCTCCCACTGCAGTACCCTCTGGTGGCACATCATATGTAATATAGGCAGTAACATGTCTAGATACATGACATCACTATCTCCCAAGTCCTTTGTGCAGATTGCCTGCATGCATTGACTGTGCTCTGGGCTTAGCTCTGTCTGGTTGACCCTTGGGGGGGATTGTTTCTATCTTGGGTGAGTAGGTGGTGTTTCGTTGGCAGTAGAGAGGTACTGGTGGTTTCTGTTTGTGCGTCCATGACCACCCCATTCTCTTCCCCCCCCACCCCCCTCCCCTCCCCTCCCCCACATACAGATTATGCTGGTGGCTAGTTATATTCCTATACATTTGTGGTACAGTTGTGAGGCAAGTACATTTGACTGGTGAGGTACATTCTTGATACATACTTGGACTCCGTGCTGATCAGCACCGTTGCGTGAGGACAAACTAGTGCCAGAACTGCTAGATGGTGACCAGGTAGTCTGGTGACGGCGCGGTGCCCAGTGCTGGCAGTGGGCATCCGGTTGGCTCAAGTTGCCTGCTCTCGGGGCTTTTGCCGTTGCGCCTAGCGTCGGGCAGGTTCACAGACGCCTGTGACCTCCCTGTCCTCTCCTTGCGCCCCGGGTCCCTGCTGCTCCGTGAGGAGCAGTCGTCTGGCAGTGCGCAGGGAACTGCTGACTCGCTGGCCTGGGCGTTCTTTGGGTTGGGATCCTGGCTGGTCCCAGTCCCATTTGGGAGAACCGTTGCGGGTGACTCTTGGTTCCCGGTTGTAGCCTTGGTGGCGATAGGGTCTGGGGGCTGCGCCTTAGCGCAGTTTGCTCTTTCAGGCTCGTGGCGGTTGGTGCCATCGGGTGCCTGAGAGGTGGAGCCGATCGGGGGCAGGGTATCGATACCGGTGCCGTTGCCCTCCTGAGATCGCTTGCGCTGCAGCTCGTGTGTGTCGGCTGCTTGTGGCCACACTCCGTGGTGCATCACCCTGGTCCCAGGGACGCAGGCTGCAGCATTGGGTAGCTCGCTGGACCTGTGTGCTCCCGATGGGTGTTTGCCCGCTACGTAATGAGAATATAGTTGAAATTCTGCATCGCACATTGTTTCATTACTCATTGTAGATAAACTGTATCTCCGATTGCAATCGCACGACCTTTCTTTGCTTATTATATATATAAAACTCTGATCATCAATTACAAGCTTTACATTTAACTCACAGTTGCTAGTACATTGCTTGAATGTGTGGAACTGTCCCTTTAAGTGTGGTGGGTTGCTGGTCTCCTTTAAGAGAGCCTTGCTATCTTTACCCCAATCCTCTTCTCCGTTTGGTACCACGTGTTGCTCCACCAGCGCTGCACCTCGTGGTCTGGCCGCCGCCATTTTTTCCTTCAGCGCTGCACCTTGTGGTTTGGGCGCCATCTTTCCTCCATCCACGATGTCGGCTGCGGTGATCCTCTTCTCCCCGGGTTCTGCCTCCGAAGCTGGGAAGTCGCCTCTGGATCCGATTTTCTTCCTCCGGAGTCCTGCCACTGGAGCCTGGAAGGTGCGCTCAGGTCGTCCCAGCTGGATCATCTCCACACAGTCGTGCTGAGCGGTCTGTGCCTCGGGTGCTGTGCTGGTCTGCTCCCTGGTGCCGGGTCCACCCTCAGGTGGGGGCTTGCTTTGCCTCTGAGCGCAGAGGGCTTCGATCGCTGGAGGGGTGAAGTCTTCCCACTTCCACTGGATCTTCTCCACCCACCTTCTTCCGAGTAGCTTAGGTCCATCACCTGCAACAATCCACAGGGGTAACTTGTGCACCGCGCCATCATGTAGTACCTTTACATTCACACTACCAACCACTGGGATATGTTCTTGGTGTCGGTGCACAGCTTTGTCTGAACCGGGGCCAACTCGGGTCGTTCAGTCTGATTGTCCCATAGCTTCTCAAAGGCTTTTTGATCCATCACTGACTGGCTCGCCCCCGTGTCCACTTCCATGAAGACTGGAACGCCGTTTATCTCGACTTCCATCCTCAACTGGGAACACTCGGTGGTGCAGATAAACATGCCACACACCTCATCGTGGGGCTGAGCTGCTTCTCTGACTATCGCTTCATAATCTGCGTTGGATTCGTGACCATCTGTAAACTCTTCATCAACACAGTGAGTCATATTTCTCTTACACATTCGCTGGAGGTGGCCCTTTGTGCTGCAGCCTTTACACACAGTCCTTAAAACGGCACTGGTGAGCCCTGTGATTCCCTCCGCAACGTCAGCATGGTGCTACTTGATTAGCCCCCCTTGGCGGACTCTGAGTTAAGGGCCTCGATGGCCTGTTCTTTCTCCCCTGAGGAGATTCGCGTTCTACAGACCAGCCTCTAAAAGACGCCACTCTGTGCACAGTACTTGCCGGGTTTGAGTCCTGACGATGAGTCATCCGCCTAGAGCCGCAGGTCGAGGTCATGAATGCCTGGCTCACGGAGATGGCCTTCTGCAGTGTGACTGTGATATCCGCCGACAGTAGCGTGTGAAGAAGGCCCTCATGGCCGATTCCAATGACCAAGATATCCCCCAGTGCTTCGGTGAGGTGGTTGCCGAAATCACACCGTGCTGCCAGCCTCCTGAGATCTGCAGCATTTTTCGAGATTTCCTGGCCTTCGGGCCGTCGGTGGGTGTAAAACCGGTGTCTGGCTGTGAGGATGCTCTCTTTGGGCTTGAGTTGCTCCTGGATCAGCGTTACAAGCTCCTCGTACGTCTTGGTCATTGTCTTCGCTGGTGCCAGCAAGTCCCTGTCTAGGCCAGAGACAGTGGGCCCACAACTGGCTAGCAGGATAGCTCTGCACTTATCAGCCAGTGTGGCCGGATTGTCACCTGTCAGGTCGTTTGCTGTGAATAAATGGTCGAGCCTCTCGACAGAGGCTTCCCAATCATCACCATCGGCGAACTGCTGCAACGTACCAAGGTTAGCCATTTTCGCGTGAAGGTCCATAATCTCATCGCCAATTGTTATGTCTTTAGATGCTCTGATAATGACTCCATAATGACTTGAACTGTAGTGACCTTAGTCCATTTAATGTAACTCCAGAGCGAGGATCACACATGGTGGCCTGCCTTTTATACAAGGCCTGGCATACCTGTACAGGTAACCTACAAGTCTCCCACTGCAGTGCCCTCTGGTGGCACACCTTAGTGCCCATACAGCTGGTGTACAAGTTCCCCATAGTAGTGCCCTCTGGTGGCATATGTAATAGTACAGGCAGTAACATGTCCAGATACATGACATCATGGATAGAGGATTGGCTAACTAACAGAGAACAGAGAGTCGGGATAAATGGTTCATTCTCTGGTTGGCAACCAGTAACTAGTGGGGTGCCACAGAGAACCGTGCTGGGACCCCAACTATTTACGATCTATATTAACGACTTGGAAGAAGGGACTGAGCGTAACATAGCCAAGTTTGTTGATGATACAAAGATGGGAGGCAAAGCAATGTGTGAGGAGGACAGAAAAAATCTTAGACAGGCTAAGTGAGTGGGCAAAAATTTGGCAGATGGAGTATAATGTTGGAAAGTGTGAGGTCGTGCACTTTGGCAGAAAAAAATCAAAGAGCAGGTTATTATTTAAATGAAGAAAGATTGCAAAATGCTGCAATACAGCAGGACCTGGGGGTACTTGTGCCTGAAACACAAAAAGATAGTATGCAGGTAGAGCAAGTGATCAGGAAGGCCAATGAAATCTTGGCCTTTATTGCAAAGGGGATGGAGTATAAAAGCAGGAAAGTCTTGCTACAGCTGTACAGGGTATTGGTGAGGCCACAACTGGAATACTGCGTGCAGTTTTGGTTTCCATATTTACGAAAGGATATACTTGCTTTGGAGGCAGTTCAGAGAAGGTTCACTAGGTTGATTCCGGAGATGAGGGGGTTGACTTATGAGGAAAGGTTGAGTAGGTTGGGCCTATACTCATTGGAGTTTAGAAGAATGAGAGGTGATCTTATCGAAACGTATAAGATTATGAGAGGGCTTGACAAGGTGGATGCAGAGAGGATGTTTCCACTGATGGGGGAGACTAGAACTAGGGGGCATAATCTTAGAATAAGGGGCCACCCATTTAAAACTGAGATGAGGAGGAATTTCTTCTCTCAGAGGGTTGTAAATCTGTGGAATTCGCTGCCTCAGAGAGCTGTGGAAGCCGGGACATTGAATGGATTTAAGACAGAGATAGACAGTTTCTTAACCGATAAGGGAATAAGGGGTTATGGGGAGCGGGCGGGGAAGTGGAGCTGAGTCCATGATCCGATCAGCCATGATCATATTAAATGGCGGAGCAGGCTCGAGGGGCCAAATGGCCAACTCCTGCTCCTATTTCTTATGTTCTTCTTATCCCCTGGGGAACAGCAATGACCACAGCCCGCCAATCACAGTGCCTGCCCTTTAACACCACTCTCTGTCTCCGAACTCCCAACCCCCGTGAAACCCTGCCCCCAATTCCCTGCCCCCCCCCCCCGTACTTTGCGGATAATCTCTTGCGCGGAACTTCAGTAAAAGCAAAACTTGAGTTTGGCAACTTTCTGCAGCCGTGCTGGTGTGTTGGTGTGAGTCAGTTGGAAATCATGGGATGATGCAAGCGTGTCTCCAACCTCGTCATGACCCCCTCGAATTTACTTTTACTTCCTCCAATTTTCTCTTGGGTGGTTCCCCCTCGCAACTTTCCGTTCCTGGAGCAGTGTGGGTGTTGTCTTTTGAAAATTGATGTCGCCTGGCAGAAGGTCAGCATTTATCGCCCATCCCCGGTTTCTCTCGAGAACGTGACGGTGGTCCTCCGACCTTGTAGTGGTTTGGCACAACCAAGTGTCTCGTGCAACTAACCCAACCAAAGGCCACCGGGCCGTCTGAGAACTTTGCTGCATTTTAACTAATCCGGAAATAAAAATCTGGTCTCGGTAAAAGTGCCCGTGAAGCTGTCGGATTGCCGTTAAAAACCCAACGGGGTCACTGGTGTCCCTTTTAGGGAAGGAAATGTGCCGTCCTTACCTCGTCTGGGCCTACGCGTGACTCCAGTCCCACACCCACCGGGCCTACGCGCGACTCCAGTCCCACACCCACTGGGCCGACGCGCGACTCCAGTCCCACACCCACAGGGCCTACGCGCGACTCCAGTCCCACACCCACCGGGCCGACGCGCGACTCCAGTCCCACACCCACCGGGCCTACGCGCGACTCTAGTCCCTCACCCACAGGGCCGACGCGCGACTCCAGTCCCACACCCACAGGGCCGACGCGTGACTCCAGTCCCACACCCTCTGGGCCGACGCGCGACTCCAGTCCCTCACACACAGGGCCGACGCGCGACTCCAGTCCCACACCCACCGGGCCTACGCGCAACTCCAGTCCCACACCCACCGGGCCTACGCGCGACTCCAGTCCCACATCCACAGGGCCTACGCGCGACTCCAGTCCCACACCCACCGGGCCTACGCGCGACTCCAGTCCCACACCCACCGGGCCTACGCGCGACTCCAGTCCCACACCCACCGGGCCTACGCGCGACTCCAGTCCCACACCCACCGGGCCTACGCGTGACTCCAGTCCCACATCCACAGGGCCTACGCGCGACTCCAGTCCCACACCCACCGGGCCTACGCGCGACTCCAGTCCCACACCCACTGCCCTCTGAAGCTTGGCCCAGTAAGTCATACAAAGTTGTACCAAAAACCTGCCACCAGCGGCTCAAGTATGCAGCTCACCACCACATTCTCGGGACAATTAAGGACGGGCGATAAAACGCTGACCCCCCCCCACACATCTCGAGAATTGAAGTAAAGAGGTATTCTACCCTCAGGGCACACCCACCTGTATCTATACTTGGCACAGTCCAATCCCAGTTGGACTGGGTGAGCATGGGCCTATTCCACATAAGAACGTAAGAAATAGGAGCAGGAGTCGGCCATACGGCCCCTCGAGCCTGCTCCGCCATTCAATACGATCGTGGCTGATCTGATCCTGGCCTCAACTCCACTTCTCTGCCCGCTCCCCATAACCCTCGGCTCCCTCATACCGCACTGTGCATCCTCCCTGACCACAGTGCGGCATAGGTGGAAGATTGAAGCACCTCCATCGTGTGACTGTGGAGCTCTCAATCAGTCCCTGGAGCACATTGTGCCCCCGGAGGGAATTCGCAGGCAGCCTCCTTAAAACTTTCTCGGGTTGGCAATCAGTAACTAATGGGGTGCCGCAGGGATCAATGCTGGGGCCCCAACTATTTACAATCTATATAATGACTTGGGGGAAGGGACTGAGTGTAACGTAGCCAAGTTTGCTGACGATACAAAGATGGGAGGAAAAGCAATGTGTGAGGAGGACACAAAAAATCTGCAAAAGGACATAGACAGGCTAAGTGAGTGGGCAAAAATTTGGCAGATGGAGTATAATGTTGGAAAGTGTGAGGTCATGCACTTTGGCAGAAAAAAAATCAAAGAGCAAGTTATTATTTAAATGGAGAAAGATTGCAAAGTGCTGCAGTACAGCAGGACCTGGGGGTACTTGTGCATGAAACACAAAAGGTTAGTATTCAGGTGCAGCAAGTGATCAGGAAGGCCAATGGTATCTTGGCCTTTATTACAAAGGGGATGGAGTATAAAAGCAGGGAAGTCTTACTACCGCTATACAGGGTATTGGTGAGGCCACACCTGGAATACTGTGTGCAGTTTTGGTTTCCATATTTACGAAGGGATATACTTGCTTTGGAGGCAGTTCAGAGAAGGTTCACTCGGTTGATTCCGGAGATGAGGGGATTGACTTATGAGGAAAGGTTGAGTAGGTTGGGCCTCTACTCATTGGAGTTTAGAAGAATGAGAGGTGATCTTATCGAAACGTATAAGATTATGAGGGGGCTTGACAAGGTGGATGCAGAGAGGATGTTTCCACTGATGGGGGAGACTAGAACTAGGGGGCATGATCTTAGAATAAGGGGCCGCCCATTTAAAACGGAGATGAGGAGGAATGTCTTCTCTGAGGGTTGTAAATCTGTGGAATTCACTGCCTCAGAGAGCTGTGGAAGCTGGGACATTGAATATATTTAAGACAGAGATAGACAGTTTCTTAACCGATAAGGGAATCAGGAGTTATGGGGAGCGGGCGGGGAAGTGGAGCTGAGTCCATGATCGGATCAGCCATGATCGTATTAAATGGTGGAGCAGGCTCGAGGGGCCGAATGGCCGACTCCTGCTCCTTTTATGTAACCTACCTCTTTGACCAAGCCTTTGGTCACCTGTCCCTAATATCTGCTTACACGGCTCGATGTCAATTATTTTCTGATTACGCTGCTGTGAAGCACCTTGGGATGTCGGACCATGTTAAAGGCAAGTTGGTGTGTAGCGGCTAAGGCCCTAGACGAGTAATCCTCGAGATCTACACTGTGAATCCAGTGGATCTCTGAGTTCGAAAGCCAGCATGAGAATTTAAATTCACATTTACAAATCTGCAGAAGAAAAGATTGACCAGGAAGCTATTAGATTGTTGTAAGAAAAAAGCAACTTCCCACTCCAAAGATTTGAGCACAAAAATCTAGGCTGGCATTCCAGGTAGGAGCCGTCTTTCGGATGTGACGTTAAACCGAGGCTCCATCTGCTCGCTCAGGTGGACGTAAAAGATCCCATGACCACTATTTCGAAGAAGAGCAGGGGGAGTTATCCGATATTTATCCCTCAACCAACATGACTAAAAACAGATTATCTGGGTCATTATCACGTTGCTGTGTGTGGGAGCTTGCTGTGCGCAAATCGGCTGCCTCGTTTCCGACATTACAACAGTGACGACTTCTTCTTGGGCAGTCTCTTGTATCGAGGATGACTTGCTTCCACACCAAAAAGGGATGAGTTCACAGGTGTTTCAATGAAGGACCTGACATTCCAGATCCCGAACTATATCCTGAAGGGTGGAAGATGCCTGTGTGTGGATTTTTTTTAACGTGGGGTGGCCGTTGCACACGGGGCTTGACAGAGCTAGGCCTTGGTCCAGTGGCAAGGGTTAACCAGGACGACTGGAGACCAGCTCTGCTGCACCAGTGAGTGACGGTGAAATGCTTGGAAGAACTGCGACATACGGAATGGATTCCTTATAAGAGATAGGAGCAGGAGTCGGCCATTTGGCCCCTCAAGCCTGTTACCATAGGAACAGGAGGAGGCCATTCAGCCCCTTGAGCCTGCTCTGCCATTCAATAAGATCTTGGCGGATCTTATCGAGGAGCCCACAGTGCAGCCTGAAGGATCAAACCTTCCTCGCAATCAGTGGACAACCATCGACCGCCTCCGAACTGGTCGTGATCGATGCTGCCTCCTTCTCCATCGGTGGAAGATTAAAGGAGTCCCACCATGTGACGGTGGAGCTCCTAATCAGACCCTGGAGCACATCATCGAGCACTGCCCTCAGAGGGAATTCGCAGGATCACAAGATATCCACGCTGTTACACCGGGAGCTTTGGCCTGGATATCCGACACGGATATTGACGTTTGATTAGCTGCTACCGTACCTTGTGGGAACAGGAGCCGACATTGTGTCTTCCGCAGGAGGAGGTCTGGAGCAGTGGGGGAGTTACCGAGGCGCAAGAAATCGTTGCCTGGTTCCAGCACATCACGGCAACTTCTCTCATACTTGGGAGAGAAGCCCAGTTTGTTACCGACAGGGTGCTGGGGTGCTGGGGCGAGCTTAGCTCGGAGTCCTTACCACACGGCCTGCTTGCAGGGAAACGCAAACACACAGCGAGAGACCGGAACAATGGAGGCTTTCCCTTTTACGATGTCCGACATCCAGTTCTGGACAGAAGCAGGAGTAGGCCATTCGGCCCTTCGAGCCTGCACCACCATTCAATAAGATCATGGCTGATCATTCCCTCAGTACCCCTTTCCTGCTTTCTCTCCATACCCCTTGATCCCTTTAGCCGTAAGGGCCACATCTAACTCCCTCTTGAATATATCCAATGAACTGGCATCAACAACTCTCTGCGGCAGGGAATTCCACAGGTTTAACAACTCTCTGAGTGAAGATGTTTCTCCTCATCTCAGTCCTAAATGGCCTACCCCTTATCCTAAGACTGTGTCCCCTGGTTCTGGACTTCCCCAACATCGGGAACATTCTTCCTGCATCTAACCTGTCCAGTCCCGTCAGAATCTTATATGTTTCTATGAGATCCCCTCTCATCCATCTAAACTTCAGTGAATACAGGCCCAGTTGATCCAGTCTCTTCTCATATGTCAGTTCTGCCATCCCAGGAATCAGTCTGGTGAACCTTCGCTGCACTCCCTCAATAGCAAGAATGTCCTTCCTCAGATTAGGAGACCAAAACTGTACACAATATTCCAGGTGAGGCCTCACCTAAGGCCCTGTACAACTGCAGTAACACCTCCCTGCTCCTATACTCAAATCCCCTAGCTATGAAAGCCAACATACCATTTGCCTTCTTCACCGCCTGCTGTACCTGCATGCCAACTTTCAGTGACTGATGTACCATGATACCCAGGTCTCGTTGCACCTCCCATTTTCCTAATCTGCCGCCATTCAGAGAATATTCTGCCTTCGTGTTTTTGCCATCAAAATGGATAACCTCACATTTATTCACATTATACTGCATCTACCATGCATTTGCCCACTCACCTAACCTGTCCAAGTCACCCTGTAGCCTCTTAGCATCCTCCTCACAGCTCACACTGCCACCCAGCTTAGTGTCATCTGCAAACTTGGAGATATTACACTCTATTCTTTCATCTAAATCATTGATGAGCAGAAATTTTCTCCAATTGAATATTGGGAAGACTGACACCGTTGTTTTTGGTCCCCGTCACAAACTCCGTTCCCTACCCACTGACTCCATCCCGCTCCCCAACTCCTGTCTGAGGTGGAACCAGACTGTTCGCAAGCCTGGTGTCATATTTGACCCCGAGATGATCTTCCGACCACATATCTGCAGCATAACTAAAACCGCCTATTTCCACGTCTGTAACATCGCCCGTCTCCGTCCCTGCCTCAGCTCATCTGCTGCTGAAACCCTCATCCGTGCCTTTGTTACCACTAGACTTGACTATTCCAACGCACTCCTGGCTGGCCTCCCACTTTCTACCCTACGTAAACTAGAGGTGATCCAAAACTCGGCTGCCCCGTGTCCTAACACGCACCGAGTCCCGCTCACCCATCGCCCCCTTGTGCTCGCTGACATACATAGGCTTCCGGTCAAGCAACGCCTCGATTTCCTTATTTACAAATCCCTCCATGGCCCTCGCCCCTCCCTTTCTCTGTAATCACCTCCAGCCCCACAACCCCCTGAGATCTCTGCGCTCCTCTAATTCTGCCCTCCTGAGCATCTCTGATTATAATCGCTCCACCATCGGTGGCCGTGCCTTCAGCTGCCTGGGCCCCAAGCTCTGGAACTCCCTCCTGAAACCTCTCTGCCTCGCTACCTCTCTCTCCTCTTTTAAGACGCTCCTTAAAACCTCCCTCTTTGACCAAGATTTTGGTCACCTGCCCTAATTTCTACTTATGTGACTAGATGTCAAACTTTTGTCTTCTAAAACTCCCCTGAAGCGCCTTGGGATGTTTTAATATGATGGGCGCTATATAAATACACGTTTTTTTTCCTGTGGAACGAAGGGAATTATAGGATCACTAAATAGAGATGTTTACAATTAGGAAATGTCACAGACACCCCATCGAGTGCCCAGACTGTGTATAAAGTGTAGTATAATGTGGGAAACACGGCAACCAATTTGCGCACAGCAAGCTCCCACAAACAGCACTGTGAGAATAACCCGATAATCTGTTTTAGTGATGTTGATTGAGGGATAAATATTGGCCCCAGGACACCGGGGATAACTCCCCTGCTCCTCTTCCAAATAGTGGCTCTGGGATCATTTATGTGCACCTGAAGGCAGACGGGGCCTCGGTTTAACGTCTCATCCGAAAGATGGCATCTCCGACAGTGCGGCGCTCCCTCAGCACTGCCCCTCCGACAGTGCGGTGCTCCCTCAGCACTGCCCCTCCGACAGTGCGGCGCTCCCTCAGCACTGCCCCTCCGACAGTGCGGCACTCCCTCAGCACTGCCCCTCCGACAGTGCGGCACTCCCTCAGCACTGCCCCTCCGACAGTGCGGCGCTCCCTCAGTGTTGCAGTACGAGTGAATCGTTCTCTTTTACCCGGCCTGTATACAGTCATCATCATAGGCAGTCCCTCGAACGAGGATGACTTGGTTCCACACCAAAAGGGATGCGTTCACTGATATTTCAATGAAGGACCCAATATTCGAGTCCTGAACTCCAGGGGTGGAAGATGCCTGTGGGTGGATTTTTTTTAACGTGGGGTGACCGTTGCACACCAGCCACCACACGGGGCTTGACAGAGCTAGGTCTTGGTCCAGTGACAAGGGTTAACCAGGACGACTGGAGACCAGCTCTGCTGCACGGGACCCAGTGCGCGCACATATCACAGTGTGGGCTGGGCCCGTGCTGCCCCCGGGCCCTCGCCTCTCCTGGGCCCCGTACCCTCATTCGCCGCACCTCCGCCATGATCTCTCGCCGCACCTCCGCCACGATCTCTCACCGCTGATCTCTCACAGCTCCTTCACACCAAACATTCGCCGCACCTCCGCCCCGATCTCTCGCCACACCTCCGCCACGATCTCTCACCGCTGATCTCTCACAGCTCCTTCACACCAAACATTCGCCGCACCTCCGCCACGATCTCTCGCCGCTCCTCCGCCACGATCTCTCGCCGCTCCTCCGCCCCGTTCTCTCACCGCTGATCTCTCACAGCTCCTTCACACCGAACATTCGCCGCACCTCAGCCCCGATCTCTCGCCGCTCCTCCGCCTCAATGATCTTACATGTGACCATGTAAGGATGTAAGTGTCCACTTTTTCCCAACTACAGTACTCGTGAGTCCCTTGTGACTTGGACTGATGTGGATAGTGCAGGTGTGTCACCTTTTTGAAGAACTCTCCCGGAGCGCCTCTCTGTACTGTAGCCCATGGTAAGCCCACGAGGTTCTTGCCCTGGCTCTGCACTGTGGATCTGAGACCAGATTTGTTCTTCCACAGCTTTTCTGCTGAAAATTACCACCTGCCTCCCACTTTCTCAAATGTTAGCTTTCAGTTGGCTCACCACCACCTTCTCAAGGGGCAATTAGGGATGGGCAATAAATGCCGGCCTTGCCAACGATGCCCACATCCTGTGAATGAATGCAAACAAACCAGGAGGAGGCCAGTTAGCCCATCCAGCCTGTTCTGCCCTTCAATTAGATCATGGCTGGCTGACAAAACCATCAGTCAACAGTCTGTATACAGCACATGTACAGGAGCTGACACTGGGACACGCACTGTGTGTGCAGGAGACACTGGGACATGCACACAGTGTGTACAGGAGACACTGGGGCACACAGTGTGTGCAGGAGACACTGGGACACGCACTGTGTGTACAGGAGACACTGGGACACGCACACAGTGTGTACAGGAGACACTAGGACACACGCACTGTGTGTGCAGAAGACACTAGGACACACACAGTGTGTGCAGGAGACACTGGGACACGCACTGTGTGTGCAGGAGACACTGGGGCACACAGTGAGTGCAGGAGACACTGGGGCACACAGTGTGTGCAGGAGACACTGGGGCACACACAGTGTGTGCAGGAGACACTGGGGCACACAGTGTGTGCAGGAGACACTGGGACACGCACAGTGTGTGCAGGAAACACTGGGACACGCACAGTGTGTGCAGGAGACACTGGGACACGCACAGTGTGTGCAGGAGACACTGGGACACGCACGGTGTTGAAGTATGAGGTTGAGTTAAGGAAGTGAGACTCGTGAGGGAAGGGCACAGGATGTTGACAAATAGGTGCCTGCCCAGCCTCTGCCACTGATTGACGTTAGCTTTTAGAACTTCAACTGGTTTAATAAAAATAGCTTGCGGTTCCCCGAGTTCCGCTTGTTTCTATAGTTAGACCAGAGACACCAGCCCATCACA
The DNA here is from genome assembly GCF_044704955.1 of Pristiophorus japonicus. Taxonomy (NCBI): domain Eukaryota; kingdom Metazoa; phylum Chordata; class Chondrichthyes; family Pristiophoridae; genus Pristiophorus; species Pristiophorus japonicus. Next base: position 219,182,689 of record NC_091986.1, on the reverse strand, counting down.
TTTTATTTCTTCTCTCAAAATACGAGTCCTGGTGCCAGAGGAAACCACCGATATTGAGATAAATACCGTTGCCATTCTGAGCAGATTTCAACATTTACAGCGCAGAAACAGACCATTCAGCCCAACTGGTCCATACAGGAATTTATGCTCCACTTGAGCTTCCTCCCACCCATGCTTCATCTCACTGCTGACATAGGAACAGGAGGAGGCCATTCAGCTCCTCGAGCCTGTTACCATAGGAACAGGGGGAGGCCATTCAGCCTTCGAGCCAGTTACCATAGGAACAGGGGGAGGCCATTCAGCCTTCGAGCCAGTTACCATCGGAACAGGAGGAGGCCCATTCAGCCTTCGAGCCTGTTACCATCGGAACAGGAGGAGGCCCATTCAGCCTTCGAGCCTGTTACCATCGGAACAGGGGGAGGCCCATTCAGCCTTCGAGCCAGTTACCATCGGAACAGGAGGAGGCCCATTCAGCCTTCGAGCCTGTTACCATCGGAACAGGAGGAGGCCCATTCAGCCTTCGAGCCAGTTACCATCGGAACAGGGGGAGGCCCATTCAGCCTTCGAGCCAGTTACCATCGGAACAGGGGGAGGCCCATTCAGCCTTCGAGCCAGTTACCATCGGAACAGGGGGAGGCCCATTCAGCCTTCGAGCCTGTTACCATCGGAACAGGGGGAGGCCCATTCAGCCCCTCGAGCCTGTCCCGCCATTCAATGAGACTACGGCTGATCTGCGACCGAACTCCGTATATCCACCTTTGGCCCATATCCCTGAATACCTTTGGTGAACCGAAATCTATCAATCTCAGATTTAAACATAGAAACATAGAAAATAGGTGCAGGAGTAGGCCATCCGGCCCTTCGAGCCTGCACCACCATTCAATAAGATCATGGCTGATCATTCCTTCAGTACCCCTTTCCTGCTTTCTCTCCATACCCCTTGATCCCTTTAGCCGCGTAAGGGCCACATCTAACTCCCTCTCGAATATATCCAATGAACTGGCATCAACAACTCTCTGCGGCAGGGAATTCCACAGGTTAACCACTCTCTGAGTGAAGAAGTTTCTCCTCATCTCAGTCCTAAATGGCTTACCCCTTATCCTAAGACTGTGTCCCCTAGGTTCTGGACTTCCCCAACATCGGGAACATTCTTCCTGCATCTAACCTGTCCCGTCCCATCAGAATTTTATATGTTTCTATGAGATCCCCTCTCATCCTTCTAAACTCCAGTGAATACAGGCCCAGTCGATCCAGTCTCTCCTCATATGTCAGTCCTGCCATCCCAGGAATCAGTCTGGTGAACCTTCGCTGCACTCCCTCAATAGCAAGAATGTCCTTTCTCAGATTAGGAGACCAAAACTGAACACAATATTCCAGGTGGGGCCTCACCAAGGCCCTGTACAACTGCAGTAGGACTTCCCTGTTCCTATACTCAAATCCCCTAGCTATGAATGCCAACATACCATTTGTCTTCTTCACCGCCTGCTGTACCTGCATGCCAACTTTCAATGACTGATGAATCATGATACTCAGGTCTCACTGCACCTCCCCTTTTCCTAATCTGCTGCCATTCACATAATATTCTGCCTTCGTGGTTTTGCCCCCAAAGTGGATAACCTCACATTTATCTACATTATACTGCATCTGCCATGCATTTGCCCATTCGCCTAACCTGTCCAAATCACCCTGCAGCCTCTTAGCATCCTCCTCACAGCTCACACCTCCACCCAGTTTAGTGTCATCTGCAAACTTGGCGATATTACACTCAATTCCATCATCCAATTCATTAATATATATTGTAAATAGCTGGGGTCCCAGCACTGAACCCTGTGGCACTCCACTAGTCACTGCCTGCCATTCTGAAAAGGACCCGTTAATCCCGACTCTCTGCTTCCTGTCTGCCAACCAGTTCTCTATCCACGTCAATACATTACCCCCAATACCATGTGCTTTGATTTTTCACAACAATCTCTTGTGTGGGACCTTGTCAAACGCCTTTTGAAAGTCCAAATACACCACATCCACTGGTTCTCCCTTGTCCACTCTACTAGTTACATCCTCAGAAAATTCCAGAAGATTTGTCAAGCATGATTTCCCTTTCACAAATCCAAGTTGACTTGGACCAATTCTGTCACTGCTTTCCAAATGTGCTGCTATTTCATCCTTAATGATTGATTCCAACATTTTCCCCACTACTGATGTCAGGCTAACCGGTCTATAATTACCCGTTTTCTCTCTCCCTCCCTTTTTAAAAAGTGGTGTTACATTAGCGACCCTCCAATCCATAGGAACTGATCCAGAGTCGATAGACTGTTGGAAAATGATCACCAATGCATCCACTATTTCTAGGGCCACTTCCTTAGTCTACGTCCCAGAGTACTTATCAGGCCCTCCGGATTTATCCACCTTCAATCCCGTCAATTTCCCTAACAATTTCCCGCCTAATAAGGCTATCCTTCAGTTCCTCCTTCTCACTCGACCTTCGGACCCCTAGTACATCAGGAAGGTTATTTGTGTCTTCCTTTGTGAAGACAGAACCAAAGTACTTGTTCAATTGGTCTGCCATTTCTTTGTTCCCCATTATAAATTCACCCGAATCCGACTGCAAGGGACCAACGTTTGTCTTCACTAATCTTTTTCTCTTGACATATCTATAGAAGCTTTTGCAGTCATTTTTTATGTTTCCGGCAAGCTTCCTCTCATACTCTATTTTCCCCCTCTTAATTAAACCCTTTGTCCTCCTCTGCTGTATTCTAAATTTCTCCCAGTCTTCCAGCTGCTACTTTTTCTGGCTAATTTGTATGCCTCTTCCTTGGATTTAACACTATCCTTAATTTCCCTTGTTAGCAACGGTTGAGCCACCTTCCCCGTTTTATTTTTACCCCAGACAGGGATGTACAATTGTTGAAGTTCGTCCATATGATCTTTAAAGGTTTGCCATTGCCTATCCACCGTCAACCCTTTAAGTATCATTTGCCAGTCTAATCTCACCAATTTGTGCCTCATACCATCGAAGTTACCTTTCCTTAAGTTCAGGACCCTAATTTCTGAATTAACTTTGTCACTCTCCATCTTAATAAAGAATTCTACCATATTATGGTCACTCTTCCCCAAGGGGCCTCGCACAACAAGATTGCTAATTAGTCTCTTCTCATTACACATCACCCAGTCTAGGATGGCCAGCTCTCTGGTTGTTTCCTTGACATATTGGTCTAGAAATCCATTGCTAATACACTCCAGGAAATCCTCCTCCACCGCATTGCTACCAGTTAGGTTAGCCCAATTAATATGTACGGTAGATTAAAGTCGCCCATGATTACTGCGATACCTTTATTGCACACATCCCTTATTTCTTATTTGATGCTATCCCCAACCTCACTACTACTATTTGGTGGCCTGTACACAACTCCCACGAGCGTTTTCTGCCCTTTGGTATTCCGTAGCTGCACCCATACCGATTCCACATCATCCAAGCTAATGTCCTTCCTTACTATTGCCTTAATTTCCTCTTTAACCAGCAACACCACCCCGCCTCCTTTTCCTCTCTGCCTATCCTTCCTAAATGTTGAATACCCCTGGATGTTGAGTTCCCAGCCTTGGTCACCCTGGAGCCATGTCTCCGTGATGCCATACCTGTTAACTGCTATCTGCACAGTTAATTCGTCCACCTTATTCCGAATACTCCTCGCATTGAAGCACAGAGCCTTTAGGCTTGACTTTTTCACACACTTTGGCCCTTTAGAATTCTGCTGCAAAGTGGCTCTTTTTGTTTTTTGCCTTGGGTTTCTCCACTTTTACTATTCTCCTTTCTATCTTTTGCTTCTGTCTCTATCTTATTCCCCTCTGTTTCCCTGCATAGGTTCCCATCCCCCTGCCATGTTAGTTTAACTCTTCCCCAACAACACTAGCAAATACTAGGACATTGGTTCCGGTCCTGCCCAGGTGCAGACTGTCCGGTTTGTACTGGTCCCACCTCCCCCAGAACCGGTTCCAATGCCCCAGGAATTTGAATCCCTCCCTGCTGCACCACTGCTCAAGCCACGTATTCATCTGCGCTATCCTGCGATTCCTACTCTGACTAGCACGTGGTACTGGTAGCAATCCTGAGATTACTACTTTTGAGGTCCTACTTTTTAATTTAACTCCTAGCTCCCTAAATTCGTATCGTAGGACCTCATCCCTTTTTTACCTATGTCGTTGGTACCAATGTGCACCACGACAACTGGCTGTTCTCCCTCCCTTTTCAGAATGTCCTGCACCCACTCCGAGACATCCTTGACCCTTGCACCAGGGAGGCGCAACATACCATCCTGGAGTCTCGGTTGCGGCCACAGAAACGCCTATCTATTCCCCTCACAATTGAATCCCCTATCACTATCGCTCTCCCACTCTTTTTCCTGCCCTCCTGTGCAGCAGAGCCAGCCATGGTGCCATGAACTTGGCTGCTGCTGCCCTCCCCTGATGAGTCATCTCCCCCAACAGTACTCAAAACGGTGTATCTGTTTTGCAGGGGGATGACCGCAGGGGACCCCTGCACTACCTTCCTTGCACTGCTCTTCCTGCTGGTCTTCCATTCCCCATCTGGCTGTGGACCCTTCAACTGCGGTAAGACCAACTCAATAAACGTGCTATTCACGTCATTCTCAGCATCGTGGATGCTCCAAAGCATCCTCAGCACTGCCCCTCCGACAGTGCGGCGCTCCCTCAGTACTGCCCCTCCGACAGTGCGGCTCCCTCAGTACTGCCCCTCCGACAGTGCAGCGCTCCCTCAGCACTGCCCCTCCGACAGTGCGGCTCCCTCAGTACTGCCCCTCCGACAGTGCAGCGCTCCCTCAGCACTGCCCCTCCGACAGTGCGGCGCTCCCTCAGCACTGCCCCTCCGACAGTGCGGCGCTCCCTCAGCACTGCCCCTCCAACAGTTCGGCGCTCCCTCAGTGCTGCCCCTCCGACAGTGCGGCGCTCCCTCAGTACTGCCCCTCCGACAGTGCAGCACTCCCTCAGTACTGCCCCTCCGACAGTGCGGCGCTCCCTCAGTACTGCACTGGAGTGTTAGCGTGGATTTTGTGCTCAATTCCTGGAGTGAGACTTTAGCCCACAACCTGCTGACTGTAAGTTAAGAGTGCTGCCCACTGAGGCACAGCTGACACCTCCAAGGAAAGATGGGGAAATTCTCCTTCACCATGGTGTACGAATGCGGTGATTTAGTTTTCCGTGGGTTCGCGAGTGTCTTTTTAAAATATTCATCATTGCATTTTTTACCTCTATGGTTGACTATTCCAAAGTACTTCTGGTTCCTACATTCTACCCTATATAAGCTTGGCTGCCTCGTGTCCTAACTCTCACCCAGTCCCGCTCACCCATCGCCCCCTGTGCTCGCTGACCTACATTGGCTCCTGGTTAAGCAACGCCTCGATTTTAACATTCTCATCCTTGTTTACAAATCCCTCCATGCCCCTTGCCCCTCCCTATCTCTGTAATCTCCTCCAGCCCTGCACCCTCCTGAGATCTCTGCGCTCCTCCAATTCTGGCCTCTTGAGCACCCCCCTGATTTCCTTCGTTCCACCATTGGTGGCCGTGCCTTCAGCTACCTGGGCCCCAAGCTCTGGAACTCCCTCCCTAAACCTCTCAGTGTGTCTCTCCTCCTTTAAGACCCGTCATTGTTCATAGGTTTATATGTAACCTTGAGGACTGCTGACCGAGGGCTGTGCGCGGTCACGATGGGACGAAATGGCCTGCTGCTGCGTTGTAAATTTCTATGTTTTTATAAAACCTACCTCTTTGACCAAGCTTTTTGTCATCTGCCCTAATTTCTCCTTATGTGGCTCAGTGTTAAAGTTTGGTTTCGAATGCTCCTGTGAATCGCCTTGGGGTGTTTTACTGCGCTGGAGGTGCTATATGAACGCAAGTTATAGTTGTGTTCTGCAAGTTGCCGTTTATTACCCATCCCCATTAGCCATGGGTCTTTTGATACCACTAAATGGTTTTCTAGTCCATTTCAGAGGGCAGTTAAGAGTCATCCACGTTGGGTGTGGGACGGGAGTCACACATTGGCCCAGACCGGGTAAGGACGGCACGTTTCCTGCCCTGACGGGGCATCAGTGACCCAATTGGGTTTTGATGACAATCCGAAAAATTCACGGTCACTTTTATTGCAGGGAAGCACCTTGGGACATTTCACTCCGTTAAAGGTGGTATATAAATACAAGTTATTTGTGTGTGTGTGTGTGTGTGTGTGTGTGTGTGTGTGTGTGTGTTGCTGTCCCAACCATACAACTCTCTCTCTCTACAAAACCGTTTTCGATGGAAGGAAGGTCGGTAACCAGAGGACACAGATTTAAGATTCAAAGGGGAGTTAGATATGACCTTTACGGCTAAAGGGATCAACGGGTATGGAGAGAAAGCAGAAAAGGGGTACTGAGGTGAATGATCAGCCATGATCTTATTGAATGGTGGTGCAGGCTCAAAGGGCCGAATGGCCTACACCTGCACCTATTTTCTATGTTTCTATGTAAGATAATCGGCAAAAGACCCAGAGGGGGAGATGAGGAGACATATTTTTACGCAGCGAGTTGTTGTGATCGGGAACGCGCTGCCTGAAAGGGCGGTGGGAGCAGATTCAATAGTAACTTTCAAACCGGGGAATTGGATAAATACTTTGAAGGGGGAAGATCAGTGGGGCTGTGGGGAAAGAGCGGAGAGTGGGACTGATTGGATTGCTCTGTCACAGAGCCGGCACAGAAACGATGGGCCGAATGGTCTCCTCCTGCACTGTGCGATTGTACGCTGATTCTAAATGTATTTATTTCTTCCCCCGCAGAACCTCCGGTGCCGATTGTTGGCGGAGAGCCCCCGGGCCGCGACCATGGACTGAGCCCTGGGTTGGGAAACCATGTTGTGTGACGAGGGAGAGATGAGCATCTGGGACTTGCTGGGCGTCATTCACTTGGAGCAGTACACCGAGCACTTCACGGACAACCGGTACTGCCATGTGTCCGACTGCTGGGGCATCCGCAACGAAGACCTCTCCCGCATCGGCATCTTCCTGCCTGGCCATCGCAAACGCATCCTCTCCGCGCTGCACAAGGCCCGCCAAGGTCTGACCCCTGACCTTCCGACCCCCGACTGTCCACGCCCTCCGACCCCTGACACCCCACGCCAGAAGCCTCCGACTTCTGACCCCCCGCGCCCTCCGATCCATGACCCCGCGCGCCAGCGGCCTTTGACCCCTGACGCCCCGCACCAGCGGCCTCCGACCCTTGACCCCACGCGCCAGCGGCCTTTGACCCCTGACACCCCGCACCAGCGGCCTCCGACCCCTGACCTCCCGCGCCAGCGGCCTTTGACCCCCGAAGCCCCACCGGAAAAGCCGGTCCCCAAGAAGCGGAACGTCTTCCCCCGCAATCTGGGATCCCTCCCTGCCCTCCGGCCCCCACCGGCAGACAAGCCCCTGCCACCCGTGCCCCCCCGGCAGAGCCCGGGCCGCCCCCCCGAGAGGCTGGTCCCCTCCCCCCGCCCCCGCTGCCCATCCAAGTCCTCCGCGAAGCCCCCCAGCCCCCTCCGGACCCGGGACCCACTGCCGTCCGCCCACGGCGAGGGGCTGAAGAGTTGGACAAGCGAACTGCCCCGGCGGGATCTCCCTGTGCTTCCTCCGCGACACGAGGCTCCCGCAGCGACCAAACCACCGCCGCTTCCGACCCGGCCCTTGGTCAGAGTCGTGCCCTCCGCCCCGGACCCCAGGTAAGGCTCCAGAGCAACGCATGTTCATTATTCTGTGAGGCTGTCGTCATTTTATTCATTGGCTGCAATGTATTTGCTTCATGGGTTCTTCACGTAACAATCCATAGCAACACATTGCTATTAAGAACTAGTTGGTTTATTAGCAAAAGGTTTAACAATCGCACGACACATTACCGGTTCATCCACCAGGCTCTCAACCACCTGCCCCATCGTGGATCCCACGAACCCAACTGGCCGGGGTTTTATTGAGTCTTGTAAACATCACATGACTGGCTAAGCCACTCCTAACTCAACAGCTCTACAGACCTGTGAGCATCCTCACCTGGCTTATAATCTCTCTCCCCTTCTCCTTCTCCCTCTCTCCTTCTACCTCTCCCTCCCTACCCTTCTCTCTCTCCTTCTACCCCCCTCTCTCTCCTTCTACCCCCCTCTCTCACTCACCCCTTCTACCTCTCTCTCTCTCCTTCTTCTCCTTCTTCTCCTTCTTCTCCTTCTCCTCCTTCTCCTTCTCCTTCTCCTTCTCCTTCTCCTTCTCCTTCTCCTTCTTCTCCTTCTCCTTCTCCTTCTCCTTCTTCTTCTCTCGCTCTCTCTCTCCAAGTGTAGGGGAGATTGAGTAGACTAGGCCTATATTCTCTAGAGTTTAGAAGAATGAGAGGTGATCTCATTGAAACATACACAATTCTTACAGGGCTTGACAGGGTAGATTCAGGGGGGATGTTTCCCCCAGGCTGGGGAGTCTAGAACCAGGGGTCACAGTCTCAGGATAAGGGGTCAGCCATTTAGGACACAGTGAGGAGAAATTCTCTGCCCCAGAGAGCTGTGGAGGCTCATCGTTGAGTATATTCAGGACGGAGATCGATAGATTTTTGGATATTAAGAGAATCAAGGGATATGGAGTTGAGAGCGAAGATCAGCCATGATCTTATTGAATGATAGAGTAGGCTCGAGGGGCCGAATGGCCGACTCCTAATTCTTAGGTTCTTAAATCCCCACTGCTCTGAGGTGAAAGTCTCTCTATCCTCTCCAAGGGTTCAAAGTTTATCCAAATTGGCCATCATCCATCTTCCAACTTCCTCCCCTTCCCCCCCCCCTCTCCTCGCCTCCCCCATCCCGCACCATCTCCCCTCCCCCCCCCCCCCATCTACTCCAACCCCCCCCACATCCCACCTCATTCAATCTTCCTCTTGCACCCCCCCCCCGCCCCCCGGCTCCTGTGGTCTCCAGTATTTGAGTACTCCTTCGAACTCCCCTTCCCCAATGAACCCGCCCTCCCTAAGCCTCCGTGACCCGATGCCTTCACCCCGCCCCCGTGGCCCGGCCACAGGTGAGTGACTGGTATTGGTGAAAGGTGGCAGCCTATTGTGGTGAGGGCTGGACCTGTGGGCACAATCTCCAGTTACCCTGGCAACACATCGATTGATGATGGTGGCTCCTGTCGCCAGAGAGAGACGATCAATGTTTGTTGGGTCAGGGTATCAGTGGGTGTGAAGCCAAGGCAGGTATATAGAGTTGAGTTGCAGATCAGACCTGATCACCTTGAATTGGGGAACAGACCCGGGGGGGCTGAATGGCCTCCTCCTGTTCCTATGACGCTAGCATTGACAATCCCTGAGTCTCCAAGAATTGAAGGTGATTCATCACCATAGGCAGTCCCTCGGAATCGAGGAAGACTTGCTTCCACTCTAAAAGTGAGTTCTCAGGTGCCTGAACAGTCCAATACGGGAATTACAGTCTCTGTCACAGGTGGGACAGACAGTGGTTGAAGGAAAGGGAGGGTGGGTAGTCTGGTTTGCCGCACGCTCCTTCCGCTGCCTGCGCTTGGTTTCTGCATGCTCTCGGCAGTGAGACTCGAGATGCTCAGCGCCCTCCCGGATGCTCTTCCTCCACTTAGGGCGGTCTTTGGCCAGGGACTCCCAGGTGTCAGTGACTCCAGACCACTGGCGGGAGCAAAAACACGGAAGAAATTATTTTCTTCAAACACTAGATCTAAAAACACCGGAGATTGAGGGGTGGGGGAGGGAATTGGCTCTTCCGCTAACAGTCACGATGAATCCAATTGGGTAACACAGTATCTGCTGGCTTTTCAATTGGCCGCGGGAAGGCAGTGCGCTTGGGGGATGGACCAATGGCGGGAGAGTGGGGGGGGTGGGGCAGTTCGTGGCCAGAAGTCGTGTGACGAATCCTCCAGTGTTGCGCCAATCAGAGTTGCCGATTCGATATGAAGCATGAAAATGAGGAGATTTGATTGGGCATTCGAAATCACAAAGGGTTTTAAGAGTAAATAAGGGGAAACGGTTCCCAGTGGTGGGAGGGTCGGGAACCAGGGGACACAGATTGAAGGTGATTGGCACAAGAACCAGATGGGGAGACACTTTTTATTACGCAGCGAGTTGTTGTGATCGGGAACGCGCTGCCTGTAAGGGCGGTGGGAGCAGATTCAATAGTAACTTTCAAACCAGAATTGGATAAATACTTGAAAAGGTAAAAATTGGGCTGTGGGGAAAGAGCGGCGGGGGGGAGTGGGACTGATTGGATCGCTCTGTCACAGAGCCGGCACAGGCTCAATGGGCCAAGTGGCCTCCTCCTGTACTGATTTTAAAATTCTCATGCTTGTCTTCAAATCTCTCCATGGCCTCTCCCCTCCCTATCTCTGTAATCTCCTCCAGCCCCACAACACCCCGTGATCTCTGCGCTCCTCCAGTTCTGGCCTCTTGAGTATCCTCCCGATTCCCAACGTTCCACCATTGGTGGCCGTGCCTTCTGTTGCCTGGGCCCCAAGCTCAGGAACTCCCTCCCTAAACCTCTCTACTTCACTTTCCTCCTTTAAAAGTCTCCTTAAAACCGACCTCTTTGACCAAGCTTTTGGTCACCTGTCCCTAATATCTCCTTGTGTGGCTTGGTGTCACATTTCGTCTGATTCACACACTCACTGGGGTACGGGTCCCACACACACTGATTCTCACTGGGGTACGGGTCCCACACACACTAACTCTCACTGGGGTACGGGTCCCACACACACTGACTCTCACTGGGGTACAGGTCCCACACACACTGACTCTCACTGGGGTACAGGTCCCACACACACTGACTCTCACTGGGGTACGGGACCCAGACACACTGACTCTCACTGGGGTACAGGTCCCACACACACTGACTCTCACTGGGGTACGGGTCCCACACACACTGACTCTCACTGGGGCACGGGTCCCACACACACTGACTCTCACTGGGGTACGGGTCCCAGACACACTGACTCTCACTGGGGTACAGTCCCACACACACTGACTCTCACTGGGGTACAGTCCCACACACACTGACTCTCACTGGGGTACAGTCCCACACACACTGACTCTCACTGGGGCACGGGTCTCACACACACTGATTCTCACTGGGGTACGGGTCCCAGACACACTGACTCTCACTGGGGTACAGTCCCACACACACTGACTCTCATTTTATACGTTAAAGGTGGTAGGGAGCCCCTGTTGAATAGAGTTGAGCCTTGTTTTGTATTACTGGGTTTGGTCAGGTGCTGGAGCAAGGAGCAGGGGAGGGGGAAGGAAGGAGATGGGGTTCAGCTCATTGAACGAGCTGGTAAAACCCCCTTACATTGTGTTATGTCTTGAATAAGGAGTCAGACTAGATACTGCAAGCTCAAAGTAAGGGTGTGACCGTAGTCCTTTATTACAGATCTCAGAGAGCCTCTCCAGCCTGTGAGGCCTCCTTATATACAGGTGCTCCCAAGGGATTGTGGGATTCCTTGGGACTCCAGGGGCTAAGCCCTCTGGTGGTTAGACATGGTATTTATAGGTTTACATACATAACACCACCCCCGCCCCCCCCCACCCCCAAAGAAATAGTGTAACTATTTACAATGTGAGTCGATGTGTGGGGCCTTCCTTTCCCTGGTTGATCGTCTCGGTGCAAATGCTGGTGTTGGTGAGTCGTTTGTTGGGCCTTCGCTGGGCTGCTGCGGGTGGTGAATCTTGCTGGGCTGCTGGGGGTGATGGGTTCTGCTTCGTGGTCAACCGCTGGGTCGGTTGACACTTGTGTGTGTGTGTTGCAGGGTCGAAAAAGGTAGAGTCTATTGTGGGTTGTTCTGGATAGTCTGTAAATCTGAGTTTTGTTTGGTCCAAGTGTTTCCTGCAGGTGAGTCCATTTGCGAGTTTGACCACAAACACCCTACTCCCCTCTTTGACCAAAACAGTACCAGCGATCCACTTGGGACCTTGTCCATAGTTCAACACAAATACAGGATCATTTATTTCAATTTCGCGTGTCAAATTTCCACGATCATGATATGTATTCTGTTGAAGCCACCTGCTCTCTACCTGTTCGTGTAGATCAGGGTGGACTAACGAGAGCCTTGTCTTAAGTTCCCTTTTCATGAGCAGTTCAGTGGGAGGGACCCCGGTGAGCGAGTGGGGCCTTGTGCAGTAACTCAGCAGGTCTCGGGATAAGCGAGTCTGCAGTGAGCCTTCAGTTACCCGTTTCAAGCTCTGCTTGATTGTTTGAACTGCTCGTTCTGCCTGACCGTTGGACGCTGGCTTAAACGGGGCAGATGTGACATGTTTGACCCCATTGCAGGTCATGAACTCCTTGAATTCGGCACTGGTAAAGCACAGCCCATTGTCACTTACAAGGACATCAGGCAGGCCGTGCGTGGCAAACATGGCCCGTAGGCTTTCAATGGTGGCAGCGGACGTGCTTGCCGACATTATCACACATTCAATCCACTTGGAGTACCCATCTACAACCACTAAAAACATTTTTCCCAAGAACGGGCCTGCATAGTCGACATGGACCCTGGACCACGGTTTGGAGGGCCAGGACCATAAAATTAGTGGCGCCTCCCTGGGTGCATTGCTTAACTGGGAACATTTGTGCACACAGGACTCTAAGTCTGCATCGATACCGGGCCACCACACATGGGATCTGGCTATCGCTTTCATCATTACAATGCTTGGGTGGGTACTATGGAGATCACTAATGAAAGTGTCCCTGCCCTTTTTTTGGCACCACTACCCGATTACCCCATAGGAGGCAGTCTGCCTGTATGGACATTTCATCTTTGCGCCGCTGGTACGGCTTTATTTCTTCTTGCATCTCGAATGGGACACTGGACCAGCTCCCGTGGAGCACAGTTTTTTACTAAGGACAGTAAGGGGTCCTGGGTCGTCCAGGTTCTAATCTGTCGGGCAGTAACAGGTGATTGCTCACTCTCAAATGCTTCCATTAACATAACTAAATCTGTGGGCTGTGCCATCTCCACCCCTGTGGTGGGCAATGGTAGTCTACTGAGAGCATCGGCACAGTTTTCTGTGCCTGGCCTGTGGCGGATGGTGTAGTTGTATGCGGACAACTTGAGCGCTCCGGGCCGATGCATTCGTATTTATCCCCTTATTTTCAGAAAAACGGGATATAAGTGGCTTATGGTTGGTTTCCAATTCAAATTTGAGCCCGAACAGATATTGATGCATTTTCTTTACTCCGTAAACAAACGCTAACGCTTCTTCTTCGATCATACTGTAGGCCCTCTCGGCCTTAGACAGACTTCTGGATGCATAAGCAACCCGTTGCAATTTCCCAAATTCATTTGCTTGTTGCAATACACACCCAACCCCGTATGACGACGCATCACATGCTAGCACCAAACGTTTACATGGATTGTACAACACAAGCAATTTGTTTGAACATAACAGCTTCCTAGCTTTCTCAAAGGCATTTTCTTGGCTTTTACCCCATACCCATTCATCTCCTTTACGCAGTAAAGGGTGCAGGGGCTCGAACAATGTGCTAAGACCCAGTAAGAAGTTACCAAAATAGTTCAGGAGTCCTAGAAACGACCGCAGCTCCATCACGTGCTGTGGTCTCGGTGCGTTTTTGATTGCCTCCGTCTTCGAATCGGTGGGCCTGATGCCGTCCGCCACGATTCTTATCCCCAGGCACTCCAATTCAGGTGCCAGGAAAAAGCACTTCGAGTGTTTTAGCCTGAGCCCCACACGATTAAGCCGACTAAGAACCTCCTCCAGGTTCTGCAGGTGCTCAATGGTTTTCTGACCTGTAACCAAGATGTCGTCCTGGAAGACCATGGTGCGCAGGACTGACTTCAGTAAGTTTTCTATGTTCCTCTGGAATATCGCCACGGCCAATTGAATCCCAAACGGGCATCTGTTGTAAACGAAAAGACCTTTGTGCGTGATGATGCAGGTGTGGCCCTTCGATGATTCCTCCAGCTCCTGCTTCATGTAGGCCAAAGTCAAGTCCAGCTTAGTGAATGTTTTCCCCCCTGCCAGCGTCGCAAATAGGTCGTCTGCCTTCGGTAGTGGGTATTGATCCTGCAGTGAGAAACGATTGATAGTTACTTTGTAATCACCACAGATTCTGACGGTGCCGTCTCCATTGGGGACTGGAACAATCGGACTGGCCCACTCATTGAATTCGATCGGCGAAATGATGCCCTCTCGTTGCAGCCTGTCTAGCTCGATCTCTACCCTCTCTCTCATCATATACAGTACCGCTCTCGCCTTGTGATGGATGGGTCGTGCCCCCGGAATCAAATGGATCTGCACTTTTGCTCCTTGGAACTTCCCGATGCCTGGTTTGAACAGAGCGGGGAACTTGCTTAGGACCTGGGCACATGAGGTGTCGTCGATGGATGAAAGCGCTCGGACGTCGTCCCAGTTCCAGCGTATCTTTCCCAGCCAGCTCCTGCCGAACAGCGTGGGGCCATCGCCTGGTACCACAGAGTGGTAACTCGTGCACCGGTCTATCGTAGGAGACCTTTACGGTAGCACTGCCGATTACGGGAATCAGTTCCTTTGTATACGTTTTAAGTTTGGTACGAATGGGAGTCAGGACTGGCCTTGAAGCCTTGCTGCACTACAACTTATCGAAAGTCTTTTTGCTCATTATGGACTGGCTTGTGCCTGTGTCCAGTTCCATGTACACCGGGAGTCCATTTAATTCAACCTTCAGCATTATCGGGGGATGTTTGTGTTAAACGTGTGCACCCCATATACCTCTGCCTCCTTGGTCTGAGGCTCTGGTTCATCATGATCCACCGTGGATCTGTCCTCCTCTGCAACATGGAGGTTTGCAGGATTAGCAGGGTTTGCAGCTCGCCTGCACATGCGTTGGAGATGTCCCATTGTTCCACAATCTTTGCAAACGTATCCTTTGAAGCGGCATGAATGGAATCGATGATCACCCCCGCAGCGCCAACAAGATGTTAATTGCCTTGTATTCACCACCCTTGCTGGCGGATTCTGAGTCATCTGCGGACATGCAGCGACAGGCCGTGTAAGTCCTGCCCTGTACATTTCGATTCGAAAACAACGTTACTTTGTTCACAGTTCTTGCAGCAGCACGAGTGTGCTGGGAAATTTGTTTGGTATTGTCACTGGTGGCAATGAACCCTTTGGGCTATCGCTATGGCTTTACTCAAGGTTGGGGTCTCTACAGTCAAAAGTTTGCGAAGTATTGCTTCATGGCCAATGCCAAGTACAAAGAAGTCCCTGAGCATACGCTCCAACTGTCCTTCAAATTCGCAATGTCCTGCAAGGCGCCTTAGCTCGGTGACGTAGCTCGTCACTTCCTGGCCTTCAGACCTCTTGTACGTGTAGAACCGATACCCCGCCATCAGAACGCTTTCCTTCGAATTTAGATGCTCCCGGACCAGTGTGCCCAAATCATTGTATGACTTGTCTGTGGGTTTTGCTGGAGCGAACGGTGAGGAGGATCGCCCTTCGTTTGGCAGCGTTCCCTTCTCCTTCCAGCTCATTGGCCACGAGGTATTGGTCGAGTCGCTCCACGAAGGTTTCCCAATCATCTCCCTCCAAAAGTTTCTCCAGGATGCCCACAGTTGTCTGCATCGGTGCGGTGGGGTTCATCATCTGTATCTTGTCGCCAGTTGTTATGTGTTGGATAAGGAGTCAGACTAGATACTGCAAGCTGAAAGTAAGGTGTGACCGCAGTCCTTTATTACAGATCTCAGAGTGCCTCTCCAGCCTGTGAGGCCTCCTTATATACAGGTGTTCCCAAGGGATTGTGGGATCCCTTGGGATTCCAGGGGATAAGCTCTCTGGTGGTTAGACATGGTATTTACAGGTTTACATACATAACAACATGCTCCCTCCTGCCCCCACCCCTCCACCCCACCCCCAAAGTCAATAGTGTAACTATTTACAATGCGAGTCGATGTGTGGGGCCTTCCTTTCCCTGGTTGATCGTCTCGGTGCAAATGCTGGTGTTGGTGAGTCGTTTGTTGGGCCTTCGCTGGGCTGCTGTGCAGCTGGCCTTGCTGGGCTGCTGGGGGTGGTGAGTCCTGCTGGGCTGCTGGGGGTGATGGGTTCTGCTTTGTGGTCAACCGCTGGGTCGGTTGCCACTTGTGTGTGTGTTGTAGGGTCAAAAAAGGTAGGGTCTATTGTGGGTTATTCTGGATAGTCCGTAAATCTGAGTTTTGTTTGGTCCAAGTGTTTCCTGCGAGTTTGACCACAAACATCCTACTCTCCTCTTTGGCCAAAACAGTACCAGCGATCCACTTGGGACCTTGTCCATAGTTCAACACAAATACAGGATCATTTATTTCAATTTCGCGTGACACATTTGCGTGATCATGATATGTATTCTGTTGAAGCCGCCTGCTCTCTACCTGTTCGTGTAGATCAGGGTGGACTAATGAGAGCCTTGTCTTAAGTTCCCTTTTCATGAGCAGTTCAGCGGGAGGGACCCCAGTGAGCGAGTGGGGCCTTGTGCGGTAACTAAGCAGGACTCGGGATAAGCGAGTCTGCAGTCAGCCTTCAGTTACCCGTTTCAAGCTCTGCTTGATTGTTTGAACAGCTCGTTCTGCCTGACCGTTGGACGCTGGCTTGAACGGGGCAGATGTGACATGTTTGACCCCATTGCGGGTCATGAACTCCTTGAATTCGGCACTGGTAAAGCACAGCCCATTGTCACTTACAAGGACATCAGGCAGGCCGTGCGTGGCAAACATGGCCCGTAGGCTTTCAATGGTGGCAGCAGACGTGCTTGCCGACATTATCACACATTCAATCCATTTGGATTACGCATCTACAACCACTATAAGTCCTTTATTACAGATCAGAGTGCCTCTCCAGCCTGTGAGGCCTCCTTATATACAGGTTCTTCCAAGGGATTGTGGGATCCTTTTGGACTCCAGGGGATAACCCCTCTGGTGGTTAGACATGGTATTTACAGGTTTACATACAAAACACATTGCCTGTTGGGTTGACCGGGCCGAGAAGTTTAGGCTGCTGGTGGGACTGTGTGTACAATGCCGCCATCTGTTGGTTAGAGTTAGTGCTGGTGCAGGAGGGAGACATTATCAAGGTCCAGGTCGGTGATTGGAGCGTGGGCAGGTACAGCAGGAGCGGCGAGAGATCGTGGAGCGATGTGACCGGGGCCCAGGAGAGGCGCGAGTTCGGGGCCCAGGAGAGGCGAGGGCCCAGGGGCAGCACGGGCCCAGCCCACACTGCGATATGTGTGCGCTCTCGGTCCGTACAGCAGAGCTGGTCTCCAGTCGTCCTGGTTAACCCTTGCCTCTGGACCAAGGCCTAGCTCTGTCAAGCCCCGTGTGGTGGCTGGTGTGCAACGGCCACCCCACCTTAAAAAAATCCACGCACAGGCATCTTCCACCCTTCAGGATATAGTTCGGGATCTGGAATATTAGGTCCTTCATTGAAACATCTGTAAACTCATCCTTTTTTGGCGTGGGAGCAGGTCATCCTTGCTTCAAGGGGTCGCCTACGATGATGAGAGTTAGATTGCTTATCCCTTCGTCACTGCATCTTCGATCCATTGACTAACATCAAAAACTGGTATCGCTGAAGATAAATATTATTTAAAGTACTACTGGAGAAAGTTACTGAACTCCCGATCGCCCTTTGTTAATTTATCAATAAGGGGCCCCAGCTGGAGTATTGTGGCCAATTCTGGGCACCACACTTTAGGAAGGATGTGAAGGCCTTAGAGAGGGAGCTGAGGGAGATTGACCAGAATGGTTCCAGGGAGGAGGGACTTCAGTGACGGGGCGAGACTGGAGAAGCTGGGGTTGTTCTCCTTGGAGCAGAGAAGGTTAAAGGCCGATTTAATCAAGTTGTTCAAAATGATCAGGGGCTTTGATAGAGTAAATAAGGAGCCACTGTTTCTAGTGTTGGGAGGGTGGGTAACCAGAGGGACACAGATTGACGATAATCGGCGATAGAACCAGAGGGGGAGATGGGGAGAATGTTTTTACGCAGCGAGTTGTTGTGATTGGGAACGGGCTGCCTGAAAGGTCGGTGGGAGCAGATTCAATAGTAACTTTCAAACCGGCGATTGGATAAATAGTTGAAAAGGAGAAATTTGCCGGGCTGTGGGGAAAGAGCGGGGGGCGAGTGGGCTGATTGGATCGCTGTGTCACAGAGCCGGCACAGGAACGATGGGCCGAATGGCCTCCTCCTGTGAAGCTGATTGAAAAAGAAAGACTTGCAGTTCTATAGCACCATTTACAACCTCGGGGCATCCCAATACACTTTGCAGCCAATTAAATACTTTTTTGAAGTGTAGTCACTGTTGTATTGTAGGAAACGCAGCAGCCAACTTGTGCACAGCAGTAAATAACCCGAGAATCTGATTCAGTGATGTTGATTGAAGGATAAATTTTGGCCCCAGGACACCGCGAGAACTCCCCTGCTCTTCTTCCAAAGGTGCCATGGGATCTTTTACGTCCACCTGAGAGAGCAGACGGGGCCTCGGTTTAACGTTTCATCTGAAAGACGGCACCTCCGACAGTGCGGCGCTCCCTCAGCACTGCCCCTCCGACAGTGCGGCGCTCCCTCAGCACTGCCCCTCCGACAGTGCGGCGCTCCCTCAGCACTGCCCCTCCGACAGTGCGGCGCTCCCTCAGTACTGCCCCTCCGACAGTGCAGCGCTCCCTCAGTACTGCCCCTCCGACAGTGCAGCGCTCCCTCAGTACTGCCCCTCCGACAGTACTGCCCCTACGTAAACTAGAGGTGATCCAAAACTCAGCTGCCCCGTGTCCTAACTCGCACCAAGTCCCACTCACCCATCACCCCCTGTGCTTGCTACCCCGTGTCCTAACTCACACCGAGTCCCGCTCACCCATTACTCCCCTGTGCTCACTGACCAACATTGGCTCCTGGTTAAGCAATGCCTCGATTTTAAAATTCTCATCCTTGTTTACAAATCCCTCCATGGCCCTCGCCCCCTCCCTATCTCTGTAATCTCCTCCAGCCCCAGCCCCTCGAGATCTCTGCGCTCCTCTAATTCTGCCCTCTTGACCATCCCTGATTATAATCGCTCCACCATCGGTGGCCGTGCCTTCTGCTGCCTGGGCCCCAAGCTCTGGAACTCCCTCCCTAAACCTCTCCGCCTCTCTCTCCTCCTTCAAGACACTCCTTAAAACCGACCTCTTTGACCCAGCTTTTGGTCACCTGTCCTAATATCTCCTTACGTGGCTCGGTGTCAAATTTTGTCCGATAGCCCCTTGGGATGTTTTACTACGGTAAAGGCACTCTATAAATGGAAGTTGTTCTTCTTGTGGGCCCGCCTTTGTCTGATTCCTTGTAGCGTGCCCCTTTTAAGACTTGCTCGTTACCTGTCGGGAGCTCGGGACTCCGCCCCCTGCCTGTAGCTCCACCCCTTCCATTGTCTCCCAAGTAAAATCTCTGCGGAACCCGAGAGGAGAACACCTGCTTTCCGTGCTTGCTTCCTTGGGAGGCCTGGACTGGGGCAAGGGGCGGGGGGGGAAATAGCGATCGTAATCTTCCTCAGAAATCTTCCAAGACCGCAGCAAAAAAGGGGGAATATGATGGTGATCGTGTGAAGGGTTTCGGAGGTGGATTGACCGAGTGTCCCCAGGGCAGGTGAGCTACCTTTTAGGTGAACAAAGGGAGAGGCGAGTCCCACAGTGGGAACTGGAGCTCTGCGTCTTCCCCTCTGTGCCCCTTCATCACCCCACCCACTAACCGCGACACTCCCATCCCCTCTTGTACCCGTCAACTCGAGGCGCGGGGGCTTGGGGTGTTGTGCGGGGGGGGGAGAACTCGGCTGGAGTTGGAAATAATCTTAATCCAGAGAACCTCCTATCGGGGGTGGGGGGCGGGGAGGGAACCAGAAGGAGGGTCCGTGAGCAGGGATTGATCGATTCCAAGTTTGGGATTTAAACAAGGTGTATTTATATCGCGCCTTTAATGTCCCGAGGCGCTCCACAGGAGTATTATGAGATTAAAAATTTGACACCGAGCCACATAAGTAGAAATTAGCGCAGGTGAACAAAAGCTTTGTCAGAGAGGTAGGTTTTAAGGAGTGTCTTGAAGGAGGAAAGAGAGGTAGAGAGGCGGAGAGGTTTAGGGAGGGAGTTCCAGAGCTTGGGGCCCAGGCAACAGAAGGCACGGCCACCGATGGTGGAGTGAGTATAATCAGGGATGCTCAGGAGGGCAGAATTAGAGGAGCACAGAGAACTCGGCGGGGGGGGGGGGGGGGTGGGGGTTGTGAGGCTGGAGGAGATTACAGCGATAGGGAGGGGCGAGGGCCTCCGAGGGATTTGTAAACAAGGATAAGAATTTTGAAATCGAGGCGTTGCTTAACCGGAAGCCAGTGTAGGTCAGCGAGCACAGGGGGTGATGGGTGAGTGGGACTGAGTGCGAGTTAGGACACGGGCCAGTGAGCACAGGGGGTGATGGGTGAGCGGGACTGGGTGCGAGTTAGGACACGGGACAGTGAGCACGGGGGTGATGGGTGAGTGGGACTCGGTGCGAGTTAGGACACGGGGCAGTGAGCACGGGGGTGATGGGTGAGCGGGATTCGGTGTGAGTTAGGACACGGGGCAGTGAGCACGGGGGTGATGGGTGAGTGGGACTCGGTGCGAGTTAGGACACGGGGCAGTGAGCACAGGGGGTGATGGATGAGTGGGACTTGGTGTGAGTTAGGACACGGGGCAGTGAGCACAGGGGGTGATGGGTGAGCGGGACTCGGTGCGAGTTAGGACACGGGGCAGCGAGCACAGGGGGTGATGGGTGAGCCGGACTTGGTGCGAGTTAGGACACAGGGCAGCGAGCACAGTGGGTGATGGGTTTGCCGGACGGTGCGAGTTAGGACACAGGGCAGCGAGCACAGGGGGTGATGGGTTTGCCGGACTGGGTGTGAGTTAGGACACGGGGCAGCGAGCACAAGGGGTGATGGGTGAGTGGGACTTGGTGTGAGTTAGGACACGGGTAGCAGAGTTTTGGGTCACCTCTAGTTTACGTAGGGTAGAATGTGGGAGGCCAGCCAGGAGTGCGTTGGAATAGTCAAGTCTAGAGGTAACAAGGCATGGATAAGATTTGCTCCCGGTTGAGCTATGCCTCAAATTTAGAAGTTTTTGGCGGACGCGGGGCGAACGAGGGAGGTGAGGCGTTGCACGGTTTGGACCCCCGCCCATCTCAGCTCATCCGCTGCTGAAACCCTCATCCATACCTTTGTTACCTCCAGACTCGACTATTCCAACGCTCTCCTGGCCGGCCTCCCATCCTCTATCCTCTGTAACCTGAACACATCCAAAACTCGGCTCGAGGGGCTGAATGGTGGTCTCCTGTTCCTATGGTAACAGGCTTGAGGGGCTGAATGGCCTCCTCCTGTTCCTATGGTAACAGGCTCGAGGGGCTGAATGGCCCCCCCCTGTTCCTGTGGTAACAGGCTCGAGGGGCTGAATGGGCTACCTCCTGTTCCTGTGTAACAGGCTCGAGGGGCTGAATGGTCTCCTCCTGTTCCTGTGTAACAGGCTCGAGGGGCTGAATGGTCTCCTCCTGTTCCTGTGTAACAGGCTCGAGGGGCTGAATGGTCTCCTCCTGTTCCTGTGTAACAGGCTCGAGGGGCTGAATGGGCTACCTCCTGTTCCTGTGTAACAGGCTCGAGGGGCTGAATGGTCTCCTCCTGTTCCTATGGTAACAAGCTCGAGGGGCTGAATGGCCCCCCCCCCCTGTTTCAATGTCCCTGCTGTGAAACTGCTGAGGTTCGGGTCCAATTGATAATTTCAAAACTGGAATCAATCGATTATTGCTGGGTCAGGGTATTGAGGGTTACAGAACCCAGGCGGGTAGGTGGGGCTAAGATACAGATCAGCCGCGATCTTATTGAACGGTGGGACAGGCTGGAGGGGCTGAATGGCCTCCGCCTGCTCCTATGGTCCTTGGAACAGGGTTGATCCAGTCACCAGTTGCTCTGTGCTGGGACCCCAACTGCCCCTGCACTGGGCAAGCGGGAATATCAGCCAGGATTCCCCCTCCCGTTCTCTGCATTTGCTGCTGCTGGAAGGTGATTGGTAGGCTGAATACCCGCCCTCCTGTCTGACTCAGAGACATGGACACTGTACAGTAGACACCTCAAGTTGCTGGAGAAATACCACCAACGATGCCTCCACAAGATCCTACAAATCCCCTGGGAGGACAGACGCACCAACGTCAGTGTCCTTGACCAGGCCAACATCCCCAGCATCTAAGCACTGACCACACCCGACCAGCTCCGCTGGGCAGGACGAGCAAACGAGCCAAAGGTGGGCAGAGGAAACGTTTCAAGGACACCCCCTCAAAGCCTCCCTGATAAAATGCAACATCCCCACCGACACCTGGGAGTCCCTGGCCAAAGACCACCCTAAGCGGAGGAAGTGCATCCGGGAGGGCGCTGAGCACCTCGAGTCTCGTCGCCGAGAGCATGCAGAAATCAAGCGCAGGCAGCGGAAGGAGCGTGCGGCAAACCAGACTCCCCACCCACCCTTTCCTTCAACCACTGTCTGTCCCACCTGTGACAGAGACTGTAATTCCCGTATTGGACTGTTCAGTCACCTAAGGACTCATTTTAAGAGTGGAAGCAAGTCTTCCTCGATTCCGAGGGACTGCCTATGATGATGATGATTGGCTTGTGGTGACATCCATGGCTTGCAACATAGGAGGAGGCCATTCGGCCCCTCTAGCCTGCTCCGCCATTCAATGAGATCTTAGCTGATCTGCAACTCAACTCCATTTACCCACCTTTGCTCCGTGACCCTCGATACCCTTACCCAACAAAAAAACCCAACAATCTCAGTCTTGAAAGCTCCAATTGACCCCCGGCCTCAACAGCTTTTTGGGGGAGAGAGTTCCAGATTCCCACCGCCCTTTGTGTGAAGAAGTGCTCCCTGACATCACCCCTGAACGGCCGGTCTCTAATTTTAAGGTTCTGCCCCTTGTTCTGGGCTCCCCCCACCAGAGGGAATAGTTTCTTAATGGGAGCTTGCTGTGCGCAAATTGTCTGCCGTGTTTCCCACATTACAACAGTGACTACACTTCAACAGTACTTCATTGGCTGTAAAGCGCTTTGGGACGTCCGGTGGTTGTGAAAGGCGCTATATAAATCCAAGTCTTTCTTTTATGCTATTGAATCCTTTCACCATTTTAAACATCTCAATTAGATCACCCCTTAATCCTCTAAACACCCAGGGATTACAAGGCAAGTTGGTATAGCCTGAGCTCGGAGTTTAACCCTCGACTCCCCGGTATGGCTCACCACCGTTTGCTGGAGTTGAGGTGTGACTGGTCGTTCCGCACTCTGACTGGGTGGGATCCGGAATTAGTCCCAGCGAGCTCCAGGTGGGGGTGGGGATGGGGGAGGGGTGGATGGGGGTAGTGAGGGTGGGGGCGGGGAGAGGGGATAGAAATTGTGCGTGGAATTGACAAAGGCGAGAGAGCCACCAGGGTGGGACCCTCCGACAGTGCGGCGCTCCCTCAGTACTGCCCCTCCGACAGTGCGGCGCTCCCTCAGTACTGCCCCTCCGACAGTGCGGCGCTCCCTCAGTACTGCCCCTCCGACAGTGCGGCGCTCCCTCAGTACTGCCCCTCCGACAGTGCGGCGCTCCCTCAGTACTGCCCCTCCGACAGTGCGGCGCTCCCTCAGTACTGCCCCTCCGACAGTGCGGCGCTGCCTCAGCACTGCCCCTCCGACAGTGCGGCGCTCCCTCAGCACTGCCCCTCCGACAGTGCAGCGCTCCCTCAGTACTGCCCCTCCGACAGTGCGGCGCTGCCTCAGCACTGCCCCTCCGACAGTGCGGCGCTCCCTCAGTACTGCCCCTCCGACAGTGCGGCGCTCCCTCAGCACTGCCCCTCCGACAGTGCAGCTCTCCCTCAGCACTGCCCCTCCGACAGTGCGGCGCTCCCTCAGCACTGCCCCTCCGACATTGCAGCTCTCCCTCAGCACTGCCCCTCCGACAGTGCGGCGCTCCCTCAGCACTGCCCCTCCGACAGTGCAGCTCTCCCTCAGCACTGCCCCTCCGACAGTGCGGCGCTCTCTCAGTACTGCCCCTCCGACAGTGCGGCGCTCCCTCAGTACTGCATTGTGAGGGTCCACCCGGATTATGGAGTGGAGAAAGGGCTGAAAGACAACAATTGTATGAATTAAAGTAAGAGGTTTGTGTGTGAGAGAGAGAGAGCGAAAGAGAGAGAGAGTGAAGAGAAAGTCTGTGGGGAAAAAAAACAGACTTGCATTTCTATAGCGCCTTTCACGACCACCGACCATCTGGAAGAAGCACTGTGCGGAGCGCCAGGGGGCATTGTCACTGCGTTACAGGCGCTGCATGAAATGCAAGTTGTTAAAGACGCGTTTACGAAAGGGAAAATGGTGGCTGCAATGCTCTTGCGATAAGGCCTCTCTCTCTTTGCCCCCCCCCCCCTCCCCCACAATCTGGCCTTTTGCAACCGATAAAAATAAAATGTCACTCCCCCTTCGCAGCCGAGAAGCCCTGTGACGTGCTGCGGTGAGCCTTGTGAGCTGGGATGTCGAGAGTTAAAAACTTGCCTGCAGGAAGTTAGTTCGACCTGCTCCCCCACACCACCCCCCCACCCCCCGACTACCCGCCCGCCCTGCAAACCAGGAAGTTGCGATACTTTCTGGCTGTCGCCAAGCGGCAGGTTGACAATAAACAAAGTGACTGCCTGGGGTCTGCGCGCGGAACTGGGGAGCAAGCAGAGGATTTCACAGCGGCCGGGGTTCGGAGTTGTGAGGAGAGTCGTTCGGCCACCTCGGAGAGTCGAGCTGAGCAAACACACACACACAACGCACACCAAGGCAAGCTCGAGACAGCCAGCAGCAATTTGAGGTATGTTTCCACTTGCTGGTACTTAGTCGCGCAAGGGAGCTGATTAACGAGATAGAGCCTCGTTACCACCTTGCTATCCCCCCCTGCTCCTGCCCTCTCTCTCTCTCTCTCTCTCTCTCTCTCCCTTCAATCTCCCCTCTGTTCCCCTGGGGGTAACTTTAGCCTGTCTGTCAGGGGAGAGGGTCGGGGGGGGGGGTTATCGCCAGCCATAACCCCTGTACTTCTCTTTCATTGTTTGCAGCCTCTCGGTTTTGCAGAGCCTGATCCTGATGTCTCCGCCCCCATTCCTGCTTCGAGTCCTGCCCCAAGCCGAGAAATGCCAACTCAGCCGAGACTCATGTGGGATCTTGCTGCTCTGGCAATTTGGCTCGACTGCCTGAATCAGCTGTGTTGTCAGACGGACTGACAATCCCGAGGGCCCGATGTCCCACCCCCCCCTTTCACCCAGAGAGTAGTGAGTTTCAGAATAATGCACGCCCATTTAAAAAGATGAGGAATTTTTCTCGGAGGGTTGTAAATCTGTCGGAGGGGCAGTACTGAGGGAGCGCCGCACTGTCGGAGGGGCAGTACTGATGGAGCGCTGCACTGTCGGAGGGGCAGTACTGAGGGAGAGGCGCACTGTCGGAAGGGCAGTACTGAGGGAGCGCTGCACTGTCGGAGGGGCAGTACTGAGGGAGTGCTGCACTGTCGGAGGGGCAGTACTGAGGGAGCGCTGCACTGTCGGAGGTGCAGTACTGAGGGAGCACCGCACTGTCGGAGGGGCAGTACTGAGGGAGCGCTGCACTGTCGGAGGGGCAGTACTGAGGGAGCGGCGCACTGTCGGAAGGGCAGTACTGAGGGAGCGCTGCATTGTTGGAGGGACAGTACTGAGGGAGCCTCGCACTGTCGGAGGGACAGTACTGAGGGAGTGCCGCACTGTCGGAGGGGCAGTACTGAGGGAGTGCTGCATTGTTGGAGGGACAGTACTGAGGGAGCCTCGCACTGTCGGAGGGACAGTACTGAGGGAGTGCCGCACTGTCGGAGGGGCGGTACTGAGGGAGCGCAGCACTGTCGGTGGGGCAGTACTGAGGGAGTGCCGCACTGTCGGAGAGGCAGTACTGAGGGAGCGCAGCACTGTCGGAGGGACGGTACTGAGGGAGTGCCGCACTGTCGGAGGTGCAGTACTGAGGGAGCCTCGCACTGTCGGAGGGGCAGTACTGAGGGAGTGCCGCACTGTCGGAGTGGCGGTACTGAGGGAGCGCCGCACTGTCGGAGGGGCGGTACTGAGGGAGCGCCGCACTGTCGGAGGTACCGTCTTTCAGATAAGACGTAAAATCGAGGCGTCATCTACTCTCGCAGGTGGACATAAAAGATCCTGCGGCTACTATTTTTCCGAGAAGAGCGGGGGAGTTATCCCCGTAGTCTGGGCCAATATTTATCCCTCAATCAGCATCACTTAAATATCTGGGTCATTATCACATTGCTGTCTGTGGGAGCTTGCTGTGCGCAAATTGCCGCATTTCCTACATTACAACAGTGACTGCGCTTCAAAAAAGTACTTCATTGGCTGTAAAGCGTCCTGAATTGTGAAAGGTGCTATATAAATGCAAGTCTTTCTTTCTTTGCTCTGCCACGCCCCCTACCTGTCACACCAATGCCCGACCTCCTCTCTGACCCCCCTGTTTGTGTCTGGGCTCCATCTGCTTCTCTTCTCCGATCCCACAGTGTCTGGGCTCTGTCCGTTCTTGTATCTGCTCTCCACGATGACCAATGTCAACCTGTGTGGCCGTGCGCTGGTCTGGAGGTCCCCTCTCAGCGGCCCTCAACGTTAAATAACCGCTCCCGCGCGGAGGTGTGACTGGGCCGTGCAGCCTCTTAAAGGGACCACGCACCCAACAGAAAAATGAGCGTGAATGCTGATGACGGTGATCAGCCCCGGCGCCCAGGTCCTGCCTCGTGCGGTCCGATGCTCAGCCGCGAAGCCTGCCTCTCAACAACAGAGATTAATGTGCAAAGTTAAAGCACATGGGATTGGGGGTAGTGTGCGGACATGGATTGAGAACTGGTTGTCAGACAGGAAGCAAAGAGTAGGATGGGTACTTTTCAGAATGGCAGGCAGTGACTAGTGGGGTACCGCAGGGTTCTGTGCTGGGGCCCCAGCTGTTTACATTGTACATTAATGATTTAGACGAGGGGATTAAATGTAGTATCTCCAAATTTGCGGATGACACTAAGTTGGGTGGCAGTGTGAGCTGCGAGGAGGATGCTATGAGGCTGCAGAGTGACTTGGATAGGTTAGGTGAGTGGGCAAATGCATGGCAGATGAAGTATAATATGGATAAATGTGAGGTTATCCACTTTGGTGGTAAAAACAGAGAGACAGACTATTATCTGAATGGTGACAGATTAGGAAAAGGGGAGGTGCAACGAGACCTGGGTGTCATGGTACATCAGTCATTGAAGGTTGGCATGCAGGTACAGCAGGCGGTTAAGAAAGCAAATGGCATGTTGGCCTTCATAGCGAGGGGATTTGAGTACAAGGGCAGGGAGGTGTTGCTACAATTGTACAGGGCATTGGTGAGGCCACACCTGGAGTATTGTGTACAGTTTTGGTCTCCTAACTTGAGGAAGGACATTCTTGCTATTGAGGGAGTGCAGCGAAGGTTCACCAGACTGATTCCCGGGATGGCGGGACTGACAGATCCAGAAAGACTGGATCAACTGGGCTTGTATTCACTGGAGTTCAGAAGAATGAGAGGGGATCTCATAGAAACGTTTAAAATTCTGACGGGTTTAGACAGGTTAGATGCAGGAAGAATGTTCCCAATGTTGGGGAAGTCCAGAACCAGGGGTCACAGTCTAAGGATAAGGGGTAAGCCATTTAGGATCGAGATGAGGAGAAACTTCTTCACCCAGAGAGTGGTGAACCTGTGGAATTCTCTACCACAGAAAGTTGTTGAGGCCAACTCACTAAATATATTCAAAAAGGAGTTAGATGTAGCCCTTACTACTAGAGGGATCAAGGGGTATGGCGAGAAAGCAGGAATGGGGTACTGAAGTTGCATGTTCAGCCATGAACTCATTGAATGGCGATGCAGGCTCGAAGGGCCGAATGGCCTACTCCTGCACCTATTTTCTATGTTTCTATGTTTCTAACACCCTCGTGCTCCTAGCCTGAAGGCTGTCCCAGGCATCGCCATCCTCGGGACTTTCTCCCACACCGACTGGCAGAAAGAAGGAAGTTGCATTTATATAGTGCCTTTACCACCTCGGAGCATCCCAAAACGCTTTACGGCCAATGCAGTACTTTCTGAAGTGCAGTTACTGTTGCAATGTGGGAAATGTGGCAGCAGATTTGCGCACAGCAAGCTCCCACACACAGCTATGTGATAATGACCCTGATAATCTGTTTTAGTGATGTTGATTGAGGGATAAATATTGGCCCCGGGACTCCGGGGAGAACTCCCCTGCTCTTCGAAATAGTGCCATGGGATCTTTTACGTCCACCTGCGAGAGCAGGCAGGACCTCGATTTAACATCTCATCCGAAAGATGGCCCCTCCGACAGTGCGGCACTCCCTCAGCACTGCCCCTCCGACAGTGCGGCGCTCCCTCAGCACTGCCCCTCCGACAGTGCGGCGCTCCCTCAGCACTGCCCCTCCGACAGTGCGGCGCTCCCTCAGCACTGCCCCTCCGACAGTGCGGCGCTCCCTCAGTACTGCCCCTCCGACAGTGCGGCACTCCCTCAGTACTGCCCCTCCGACAGTGCGGCACTCCCTCAGTACTGCCCCTCCGACAGTGCGGCGCTCCCTCAGTACTGCCCCTCCGACAGTGCGGCGCTCCCTCAGCACTGCCCCTCCGACAGTGAGGCGCTCCCTCAGTAATGCACTGGGAGTGTCAGCCTGGATTTTGTGCCGAAGTCCCTGGGTTGGGACTCAAACCCATGACCCTCTGACTCAGAGGCGAGAGTACTACCCACTGAGCCACGGCTGATAGCGACAGAGAGTTACCTGGGTACCTGGGGTGTGAGTTAGCGAGGTAATAAGCCATTAATTGGTTTTGCCGCAAGATATTATGGTCTGTTCACTGCAAGCATCCTCATTGGTTGGCAGAACAATGGAGAGACGAAAAAAATTCTAGTGGTGGATGTGATTGTGTCATCACTGATCCAGTGGCTGTGGTGTATTTGGACTTTCAAAAGGCTTTTGCCAAAGTCCCACACAAGAGATTGGTGTGCAAAATCAAAGCACATGGTGTTGGGGGTAATGTACTGACGTGGATAGAGAACTGGCTGGCAGACAGGAAGCAGAGAGTCAGGATAAACGGGTCCTTTTCAGAATGGCAGACAGTGACTAGTGGGGTGCCGCAGGGCTCAGTGCTGGGACCCCCAGCTCTTTACAATATACATTAATGATTCAGATGAAGGAATTGAGTATAATATCTCCAAGTTTGCAGATGACTCTAAGTTGGGTGGCAGTGTGAGCTGTGAGGAGGATGCTAAGAGGCTGCAGAGTGACTTGGACAGGTTAGGTGAGTGGGCAAATGCATGGCAGATGCAGTATAATGTGGATAAATGTGAGGTTATCCACTTTGGGGTCAAAAACACGAAGGCAGAATATTATCTGAATGGTGGCAGATTAGGAAAAGGGGAGGTGCAACGAGACTTGGGTACATCAGTCATTGAAAGTTGGCATGCAGGTACAGCAGGCGGTGAAGAAGGCAAATGGTATGTTGGTCTTCATAGCTTGGGGATTTGAGTATAGGAGCAGGGCGGTCTTACTGCAGTTGTACAGGGCCTTGGTGAGGCCTCACCTGGAATATTGTGTTCAGTTTTGGTCTCCTAATCTGAGGAAGGACGTTCTTGCTATTGAGGGAGTGCAGCAAAGGTTCACCAGACTGATTCCCGGAATGGCAGGACTGACATACGAGGAGAGACTGGATCGACTGAGCCTGTATTCACTGGAGTTTAGAAGGATGAGAGGGAATCTCATAGAAACATATAAAATTCTGACGGGACGGGACAGGTTAGATGCGGGAAGAATGTTCCCGATGTTGGGGAAGTCCAGAACCAGGGGACACAGTCTGAGGATAAGGGGTAGGCCATTTAGGACTGAGATGAGGAGAAACTTCTTCACTCAGAGAGTTGTGAACCTGTGGAATTCTCTACCGCAGAGAGTTGTTGATGCCAGTTCATTGGATATATTGAAGAGGGAGTTAGATGTGGCCCTTACGGCTAAAGGGATCAAGAGGTATGGAGAGAAAGCAGGAATGGGGTACTGAGGTGAATGATCAGCCATGATCTTATTGAATGGTGGTGCAGGCTCGAAGGGCCGAATGGCCTACTCCTGCACCTATTTTCTATGTTTCTCTGCATTGACGTGACATGGTGACACGTCCCTCGAAATGGAAGCAGAGAATAAGTTGAATCCACTCACCCTCATCTTAGGCAGTCCCTCGAAGCGAGGATGACTTGCTTCCACGCCAAAAAGGGATGAGTTCACAGATGTTTTAATGAAGGACCTGATATTCCAGATCCTGAACTACACCCTGAAGGGTGGAAGATGCCTGTGCGTGGATTTTTTTAACGTGGGGTGGCCGTTGCACACCAGCCACCACACGGGGCTTGACAGAGCTAGGCCTTGGTCCAGTGGCAAGGGTTAACCAGGACGACCGGAGACCTGCTCTGCTGCACGGACCTGGTGCGCACACACACATCGCAGTGTGGGCTGGGCCCGTGCTGCCCCTGGGCCCTCGCCTCTTCTGGGCCCTGATCACGTCCCTCTACAATCTCTCGCCGCTCCTTCGCCCCGACCTCGCTGCTCCTGCTGTACCTGCCCACGCTCCAATCAGTGAGCTGGACCTGGATGACGTCCCTGTTCACTGCTGTTGCTCTCCTGCACCAGCTCGCACTGCTCCCACCCATTCAATAAGTCCCTCTTTAACAGGGTCCCTAACGGTGAGTGTCTTGATTAAACAGCGGTCCAGAATGCAAGATTTCCTCTTTAAAGGGGGTCTTGATGGGAGACATTTATTAGGGTCCTGGCGGTGAGAAGAGATGTCATAGACTGGGCTTGTATTCGCTGGGATATAATAGGTAAAGGGATTTGATTGAGGTCTTTAGAATTTTGAAAGGAATTAATAGGTGAGATAGAGAGAGTGTTTTTCCATTGGTGGGGCAGTCACGGCAAGGGGGGAAGGGGGCATAACCTTAAAACCAGAGCCAGGCCGTTCAGGAGAGAAGTTCGGAAACACATCTTGTCGCAAAGGGTGGTAGCAGTGTGGAAATCTCTCCCACAAAAAGCAGGAGATTCTAGCTCAATTAATCATTTTAAATCTGAGCTCGAGAGATCTTTGATAGATTTGTTGCCAAGGCAGGTGGATGGAGTTAAGATTGAGTGGCGGAACAGGCTCGAGGGGCTAAATATCTGCCTCCTGTTCCTATGTTCCCTATCTCTGTGACCTCCTCCAGCCCGACAATCATAGAAATTACATTTACAGCACGGCCCATCGTGTCTGTGCCGGCCGACCAAGAGCTACCCGGCCTAATCCCACTTTCCAGCTCTTGGTCCGTAGCCCTGCAGGTTACAGCACTTCAAGTGCACATCAAAGCACCCCTTAAATGTGGTGAGGGTTTCTGCCTCTACCCTCCCAGATCTCTGCGCTCCTCCAATTCTGCCCTCTTGAGCATCCCAGATTTCCATCACCCCACCATCAGTGGCCATGCCTTCTGTTTCCTGGGCCCGAGCTCTGGAACACCCTGCCTAAACCTCTCCGTCTCTCTACCTCTCTCCTCTCCTTTAAGACTGCTTATCCCAGATGAGCAGAAATTTTCTCCAATGGCATATTGAGAAGATCGAAGCTATTGTTTTCAGTCCCCGCCACGAACTCTGTTCCCCAGCCACTGACTCCATCCCTCTCCCCAACTCCTGTCTGAGGCTGAACCAGACTGTTCACAAACTTGATGTCATATTTGACCCTGAAATGAGCTCCGGACCACATATCCGCAGCATAACTAAAACCCGCCTATTTCCACGTCTGTAACGTCGCCCGTCTCCGTCCCTGCCTCAGCACATCCGCTGCTGAAGCCCTCATCCATGTCTTTGTTACCTCCAGACTTAACTATTCCAATGCACTCCTGGCTGGCCTCCCACATTCTATCCTTCGTAAACTAGAGGTGATCCAAAACTTGGCTGGCCCATGTCCTAACTCGCACCGAGTCCCACTCACCGATCATCCCCTGTGCTCACTGCCCCGTGTCCTAACTCGCACCAAGTCCCGCTCACCCATCACCCCCTGTGCTCACTGCCCCGTGTCCTAACTCGCACCAAGTCCCACTCACCCATCACCCCCTGTGCTCACTGCCCCGTGTCCTAACTCGCACCAAGTCCCACTCACCGATCATCCCCTGTGCTCACTGCCCCGTGTCCTAACTCGCACCAAGTCCCGCTCACCCATCACCCCCTGTGCTCACTGCCCCGTGTCCTAACTCGCACCAAGTCCTACTCACCTATCACCCCCTGTGCTCACTGCCCCGTGTCCTAACTCGCACCAAGTCCCGCTCACCCATCACCCCCTGTGCTCACTGCCCCGTGTCCTAACTCGCACCAAGTCCCGCTCACCCATC
The DNA here is from genome assembly GCF_044704955.1 of Pristiophorus japonicus. Taxonomy (NCBI): domain Eukaryota; kingdom Metazoa; phylum Chordata; class Chondrichthyes; family Pristiophoridae; genus Pristiophorus; species Pristiophorus japonicus. Next base: position 219,150,222 of record NC_091986.1, on the reverse strand, counting down.
ACCCCCTGTGCTCACTGCCCCGTGTCCTAACTCGCACCGAGTCCTACTCACCTATCACCCCCTGTGCTCACTGCCCCGTGTCCTAACTCGCACCAAGTCCCACTCACCGATCATCCCCTGTGCTCACTGCCCCGTGTCCTAACTCGCACCAAGTCCCGCTCACCCATCACCCCCTGTGCTCACTGCCCCGTGTCCTAACTCGCACCAAGTCCCGCTCACCCATCACCCCCTGTGCTCACTGCCCCGTGTCTTAACTCGCACCAAGTCCCGCTCACCCACCACCCCCTGTGCTCACTGACCTACATTGGCTCCCTGTTAAGCAACGCCTTGATTTCAAAATTCTCATCCTTGTTCTCAAATCCCTCCGTGACCCTCGTCCCTCCCTATCTCTGTAATCTCCTCCAGCCCCACAACCGCCCGAGATGTCTGCGTTTCTCTAATTCTGCCCTCCTGAGCATCCCTGATTATAATCGCTCCACCATCGGTGGCCGTGCCTTCAGCTGCCTGGGCCCCAAGCTCTGGAACTCCCTCCCTAAACCTCTCCGCCTCTCTCTCCTCCTTCAAGACGCTCCTTAAAACCTACCTCTGTGACCCTTTGGTCAGCTGCCCTAATTTCTCCTTATGCGGCTCGATATCAAATGTTTAATCTCACAATCCTCCTGTGAAGCCCCTTGGGATGTTTCACTATGTTAAAGGCGTTATATAAATACACGTTGTTCTGTTGTTAAAACCTCCCTCTTTGACCAAGCTTTTGGTCACCTGCCCTAATATCTCTTTATGTGGCTCGGTGTCAGAATTTGTCTGATAATCGCTCCCTGTGAAGTGCCGTGGGGCTTTTTACAGTTTTAAAGGCGCGATAGTTGTTGTTCCTGGCAGTGTGACTCCTGATGTAAAGAACACCCTGAACTTCCTCTTAAGTGCAAACTCTCGTTATTTTTAACCTCCTAAGATGTGAAAGGATTGCAAATCCTGTTGTCGGTCAGTGATGTCGACACTGAGAAGATCTGCATCCTGTTGGTTCTGGCTCAGTGTGGCCACTTGACCACCATCGATTGGTGCTTAAAACAGCACCCATCGGTCAGTCGGTCATAGGCGGTTCCTCGAAGCGAGGATGACTTGCTTCCACGCCAAAAAAAGGATGAGTTCACAGGTGTTTCAATGAAGGACCTGATATTCCAGATCCTGAACTACATCCTGAAGGGTGGAAGATGCCTGTGCGTGGATTTTTTTAACGTGGGGTGACCGTTGCACACCAGCCACCACACGGGGCTTGACAGAGCTAGGTCTTGGTCCAGTGGCGAGGGTTAACCAGGACAACTGGAGACCAGCTCTGCTGCACGGACCTAGTGCGCACACATATCGCAGTGTGGGCTGGGCCCGTGCTGCCCCTGGGTCCCCGAACTCACGCCTCCCCTGTGCATCCGATCACATCCCCCCCCCCCCCACCACAGTCTCTCGCCGCTCCTTCGCCCCGACCTCGATGCTCCTGCTGTATCTGCCCACGCTCCAATCACCGACCTGGACCTTGATGACGTCACTCTTTGCTGCCGTTGCCCCTCCTGCACCAGCTCGCGCTGCTCCTTTTATTGGCCCCCACCTGCCACTGGTGTTGTCACGCAGGTCGGGGGAGCCTCCACGCTGCACCAGTCTGCTGAAGATCAACGGTCTGAGCAGTTGCAGTCCCGTTGAGTGTGTGTGTGTGCAGACACCCGTGATGCTCAAGGGCTTGCTGTGGGTTATGCTTGCAGTGAGAATGTGGAGCTCATTACTGCGTGGTGTGGTCAAGGCCAATAGCAAAGATTAATTCACCGGGAACTCAGATAAGTACACGAGTGAGAGAGGATATTTTGACGGGGTTGATGGAGGGGTGGGAGGGGGCTGGTATGGAGCATAAACACCGGCACGGAGCTGTGGGGCCCAATGGGCTGTTTCTGTGCTGTGAAATTTGATGTAGTTGCTACTGGAGATAATAATCTGGATGCAATCATCGTGTCGGAGGGAAACAAAAACATAAACAATTACACAAATTTAAAAAACAAGAAAAAATTTAAACCGAAGGCTTCTCGAATTCATGACGATAGATTTTTGGACTCTCGGGGAATCGAGGGATATGGGGATCGGACGGGAAAGTGGAGTTGAGGTCAATGATCAGCCATGATCTTACTGAATGGCGGAGCAGGCTCGAGGGGCCGAATGGCCGACTCCTGCTCCTATTTCTTATGCTCTTGTGTCTCATGCCTCATTTTCCAAGCGCGCGCTCTCCCTCTCTCAACGCCCAACCACACTAACGGAAATGCAAATGAACCGATCACCCATTTGATCTGAAGCTTTGTGTTATTATGCAATTGTTGTGTATGGAGAACTGAACACTGTGAGCTCAAAGTAAAGCGTGACCGTAGTCTTTTATTGCAGGTCTCCAGAGTGCCTCTCTAACCTGTGAAGCCTTCTTAAATACCTGTGCTCCCAAGGAATTATGGGATCCCTTGGGACTCCAGGGGATGAGCCCTCTAGTGGCTGTACATAGTAAATATGTCCACATATATAACAACACTCCCCCCACAAAGTCAATAGTGTGACTATTTACAATGTGAGTCGATCTGGGGCCCTTCTTGCCCTGGTTGATCGTCTCGGTGTGAAAGCTGGTGTTGTTGAATCATTTGTTGGGCCCTCGCTGGGCTGCTGTGCAGCTGGCCTTGCTGGGCTGCCTGGTGTGTTGGGTCCTGCAGGGCTGCTGTGGATGATGGGTTCTGCTTCGTGGTCAACCGTGGTGTCGGTTGCCACTGGTGTGTGTGTTGAAGGATCAAAAAAGGTCGGGTCCAAGGTGGGTTGCTCAGAGTAGTCCGTGAATCTGAGTTTGATTTGGTCCAAGTGTTTCCGGTGAATGAGGCCATTTGAAAGTTTGACCCGAAACACCCTGCTCCCCTCTTTGGCCACGACAGTGCCGGGAAGCCACTTGGGACCTTGTCCATAATTTAGTACAAATACAGGATCATTGATTTCAATCACGCGTGACACATTTGCGCTATCATGGTATGCACTTTGTTGAAGCCGCCTGCTCTCTACCTGATCATGTAGATCAGGGTGAACTAACAAGAGCCTTGTCTTAAGTGCTCTTTTCATGAGCAGTTCAGCAGGTGGGATCCCAGTGAGTGAGTGGGGTCTCATGCGGTAGCTAAGCAGGACTCGGGATAGGCGAGTCTGCAGTGAGTCTTCAGTTACCCTTTTCAAGCCTTGCTCGATGGTTTGCACTGCTCTTTCTGCCTGACCAGTGGACGCTGGTTTAAACAGATGTGACATGTTTGATCCCGTTACGGGTCATGAATTCTTTGAACTCAGCACTGGTAAAACATGGCCCTTTGTCGCTCACCAGGACATTGGGTAAGCCGTGTGTGGCAAACATGGCCCGCAGGCTTTCACTGGTGGCAGCGGACGTGCTAGCCAACATTATCTCACATTCAATTCACCTGGAGTACGCGTCTACAACCACAAGGAACATTTTACCCAAGAACGGGCCTGCATAGTCGATATGTACCCTAGACCACGGTTTGGAGGGCCAAGACCATAAACTTAGCGGCACCTCCCTGGGTACATTGCTTAACTGCGAGTATGTATTACATCTGTGCACGCAGGACTCTAAGTCCGCATCGATACCGGGCCACCACACGTGGGATCTGGCTATCGCTTTCATCATTACGATGTCTGGGTGGGTACTGCAGAGGTCATTGATGAAGGTCTCTCTGCCCTTCTTGGGGACCACTACTCAATTGCCCCACAGAAGGCAGTCTGCCTGTATAGACATTTCATCTTTGCGCCACTGGAACGGCTTTATCTCTTCCTGCATTTCCACTGGGACACTGGACCAGCTCCCGTGAAGCACACAGCTTTTGAAAGAGATAATTGTCCAGGTTTTGATCTGCCGGGCAGTGACAGGTGGCTCACTCTCAAATGCTTCCATAACCATGGCTAGATCTGCGGGCTGCGCCATTTCCAGCCCCATGAGAGCATCGGCGCAGTTTTCTGTGCCTGGCCTGTGGCAGATGGCATAGTTGTATGCGGACAACGTGAGCGCCCATCTCTGGATGCGGGCCAATGCATTGGTATTTATCCCTTTACTCTCGGAAAACGGGGATATAAGTGGCTTATGGTCAGTTTCCAATTCGAATTTTAGCCCAAACAGATATTGATGCATTTTCTTTACCCCATAGACATACGCTAACGCTTCTTTTTCAATCATGCTGTGGGCTCTCTCGGCCTTAGACAGACTCCTGGATGCATAAGCAACCGTTGCAGTTTCCCAAAATCATTAGCTTGTTGCAATACACAACCGACACCATATGACGACGCATCACATGTTAGTACCAAACACTTACATGGGTCATGCAACACAAGCAATTTGTTTGATTATAACAATTTTCTCGCTTTTACAAAGGCATTTTCTTGGCTTTTGCCCCAAACCCATTTGCCCTCTTTTCATTGTAAGATATGTAATGGTTCTAGCAGTGTGCTGAGACCCGGTAAGAAGTTACCAAAGTAGTTCAAAAGTTCCATAAACGACCGCCGCTCCGTCACGTTCTGTGGCCTCGGTGCGTTCTCGATTGCCTCCGTCTTCGCGTTGGTGGGCCTGATGCTGTCCGCCGCAATCCTCCTTCCCAAGAACTCCACTTCAGGCGCCAGGAAAACGCACTTCGAGCGTTTTAACCTGAGCCCCACGCGGTTGAGTCAAATAAGAACCTCTTCCAGGTTCTGCAGATGCTCAACTGTGTTCCGACCTGTGACCAAGATGTCGTCCTGGAAGACCACGGTGTGCGGGACCGACTTCAGTAAACTTTCCATCTTTCTCTGGAATATCGCGCCGCTGATCGGATTCCAAACGGGCATCTGTTATAAACAAAAAGTCCTTTATGCGTGTTGATGCAGGTGAGGGCCTTCGATGATCCCTCCAGTTCCTGCGTCATGTAGGCTGAGGTCAAGTCCAGCTTTGTGAATGTCTTTCCTCCCGCCAGCGTTGCAAAGAGGTCGTTGGCCTTTGGTAGTGGGTATTGGTCCTGCAGGGAGAAACGATTGATAGTCACTTTTTGATCGCCACAGATTCTGACGGTGCCGTCTCCCTTGAGGACTGGGACGATAGGACTGGCCCACTCGCTGAACTCGATCAGTGAAATGATACCCTCTCTTTGCAGCCGGTCTAGCTCGACCTCTACCCTTTCTCTCATCGTGTACGGTACTGCTCTCGCCTTGTGATGGATGGGTCGAGCCCCCGGAATTAGGTGGATCTGCACTTTTACTCCTTGGAATTTCCCGATGCCTGGTTCGAACAGCAAAGGAAATTTGTTTAAGACCTGGGCACACGAACTGTCGCCAGCGGGCGATAGCGCTCGGACGTCGTTCCAGTTCCAGCGTATCTTTCCCAGCCAGCTCCTGCCGAGCAGCGTGGGACCATTGCCCTGTACCACCCAGAGTGGTAGCTTGTAGGAGACCTTTACAGTAGCGCTGCCGATTACAGGAATCAGTTCGTTCTTGTAAGTTCTTAGTTTTGTGCGAACTGGAGTTAAGACTGGCCTTGAGGCCTTGTTGCACCACAACCTTTCGAAAGTCTTTTTGCCCATGATGGACTGGCTCACACCCGTGTCCAGCTCCATTGACACCGTGAGTCCATTTAGTTCAACATTCAGCATTATCGGGGAACAATTCATGGTGAATGTGTGCACCCCATGTACACCTCTATGTGAGGCTCTGGTTTGCAGTGATCCTCCGTGGATCTGTCCTCCTCTGCAACGTGGTGGTTTGCAGGTTTAACAGGCTTTGCAGCTCGCCTGCGCATTCATTGGGAGGTGTTCCATTGTTCCACAACTCTTGCAAACGTATCCTTTGAATCGGCATGTATGGAAACGATGATCACCCCCGCAACACCAACAAGGTGTTAATGGCCTTACATTCATCACCCTTGATGGTGGAATCTGAGTCATCTGCGGACTTGCAGCTGCAGGTATGTGTGACCTGCCCTGTACATTACGATTCGAAAACAACATCACATTGTTCACAGTACTTGTAACAGCACTTGTGTGCTGAGAGATTTGCTTCGTATTGTCACTGCTGGCAATGAACGCCTGGGCTATCGCTATGGCCTTACTCAAGGTTGGGGTCTCTACAGTCAAAAGTTTGTGAAGTATGGTTTCGTGGCCAATGCCAAGTACGAAAAAGTCTTTAAGTGCTCCAAATGTCCTTCAAATTCGCAATGTCCTGCTTGGTGACATAACTCACCACTTCCTGGCCTTCAGACCGTTTGTAGGTGTAGAACCGGTACCTCCCCATCAGAACGCTTTCCTTCGGGTTCAAATGCTCTCGGACCAGTGTGCACAAATCGTCGTACGATTTCTCCGTGAGTTTCGCTGGAGTGAGCAGATTCTTCATGAGGTCATACGTTGGTGCCCCACAGACGGTGAGGAGGATCACCCTTCGTTTGGCAGCGCTCTCTTCCCCATCTAGCTCGTTGGCCACGAAGTATTGGTCCAGTCGCTCCACAAAAGTTTCCCAATCATCTCCCTCCGAGAATTTCTCCAGGATGCCCACTGTTCTCTGCATCTTTTGGTTCGCTATCTGTATCTCGTCACCAGTTGTAATGTATGGAGAAAGAGTCAGACTGAACACTGTGAGCTCAAAGTAAATTGTGACCGTAGTCTTTTATTGCAAGTCTCCAGAGTGTCTCTCCAACCTATGAAGCCTCCTTAAATACCTGTGCTCCCAAGGGATTATGGGATCCCTTGGGACTCCAGGGGATGAGCCCTCTGGTGGCTGCACAGTGTAAATACATCCACATATACAACAGCAATAAAGGTACAAACTGAGTATTATTTAACTGAACAAGGGACAACCTTGTTCTGCTTTATTACGGCCCAAAGTGCCTGACTCATAAAATGGCTGGCCTTTTACACCAGAGCAGCACCATGTGCGTGCTGCTCAGTGGCCTCCCACAATAACACCATCTGGTGGCTACAAACAGCATGTACATACATGACAGTTTGGGACTTATCTGGCTCGAGAATCACAGACCACCGCGTTAGCTTCACGCCGAACAAGTGACTTACATTTCTATAGCGCCTTTCACGACCACTGGATATCTCAAAGCGCTTTACAGCCAATGTAAAGTTGGAGCGTAGTCACTGTTGTAATGTGGGAAACGTGGCAGCCAATTTGCGCACAGCAAGCTCCCACACACAGCAATGTGATAATGACCCAGATAATCTGTTTTTTGTGATGTTGGTGCAGGGTTAAATATTGGCTCCAGGACACTGGGGAGAACTCCCCTGCTCTTCTTCAAAATAGTGTCGTGGGATCTTTTACGTCCACCTCAGAGGACAGACAGGGCCTCGGTTTAACGTCTCATCCAAAAGACAGCACCTCCGACAACGCGGCGCTCCCTCAGTACTGCCCCTCCGACAGTGCGGCGCTCCCTCAGTACTGCCCCTCCGACAGTGCGGCGCTCCCTCAGTACGGCCCCTCCGACAGTGCGGCGCTCCTTCAGTACTGCCCCTCCGACAGTGCGGCGCTCCCTCAGTACTGCCCCTCCGACAGTGCGGCGCTCCCTCAGTACTGCCCCTCCGACAGTGCGGCGCTCCCTCAGAACTGACCCTCCGACAGTGCGGCGCTCCCTCAGTACTGCCCCTCCGACAGTGCGGCGCTCCCTCAGTACTGCCCCTCCGACAGTGCGGCGCTCCCTCAGTACTGCCCCTCCGACAGTGCGGCGCTCCCTCAGTACTGCCCCTCCGACAGTGCGGCGCTCCCTCAGTACTGCCCCTCCGACAGTGCGGCGCTCCCTCAGTAACGCCCCTCCGACAGTGCGGCGCTCCCTCAGTACTGGCCCCTCCGACAGTGCGGCTCTCCCTCAGTACTGCCCCTCCGACAGTGCGGCGCTCCCTCAGTACTGCCCCTCCGACAGTGCGGCGCTCCCTCAGTACTGCCCCTCCGACAGTGCTGCACTCCCTCAGTACTGCCCCTCCGACAGTGCGGCGCTCCCTCAGTACTGCCCTCCGACAGTGCTGCACTCCCTCAGTACTGCCCCTCCGACAGTGCGGCGCTCCCTCAGTACTGCCCCTCCGACAGTGCGGCGCTCCCTCAGAACTGACCCTCCGACAGTGCGGCGCTCCCTCAGTACTGCCCCTCCGACAGTGCGGTGCTCCCTCAGTACTGCCCCTCCGACAGTGCGGTGCTCCCTCAGTACTGCCCCTCCGACAGTGCGGCGCTCCCTCAGTACTGCCCCTCCGACAGTGCGGCGCTCCCTCAGTACTGCCCCTCCGACAGTGCGGCGCTCCCTCAGTAACGCCCCTCCGACAGTGCGGCGCTCCCTCAGTACTGGCCCCTCCGACAGTGCGGTGCTCCCTCAGTATGGCCCCTCCGACAGTGCGGCGCTCCCTCAGTACTGCCCCTCCGACAGTGCGGCGCTCCCTCAGTACTGCCCCTCCGACAGTGCGGCGATCCCTCAGTACTGCCCCTCCGACAGTGCTGCACTCCCTCAGTACTGCCCCTCCGACAGTGCGGCGCTCCCTCAGTACTGCCCTCCGACAGTGCTGCACTCCCTCAGTACTGCCCCTCCGACAGTGCGGCGCTCCCTCAGTACTGCCCCTCCGACAGTGCGGCGCTCCCTCAGCACTGCACTGGGAGTGTCAGCTGAAATTTATGTGCTCACGTCCCTGGAGTGGGACTTGAACCCACAACCTTCTGACTCAGAGGCGAGAGTGCTGCCCCCTGAGTGAGTACTTGGCGGGGGGGAGGGGTGCAGTGCTGAGGTAGTGCTGCACTGTCAGAGGTGCGTCGGAGTTGAGACGTTAAACCGAGGCCCCGTCTGCTCTCTCAGGTGGATGATAAAGATCCCACGGCACTATTTCAAAGAAGGGCAGGGGGTTTCTCCCCTGTGTCCTGGAGCCAATATTAATCCCTCAACCAACATCACAAGAGGAAACCAGATGAACAGTCTGTGGCCCCTTGTTCTGGATTACCCCACCATTTGTTGCTCTCTTTCTCGCTACCCTCTCAAATCCTCAATCAGATAAGCCCTCAAACTTCGAAACACAGAGCCACCTGTACACAAATATTTCCTCATATTCAGCCACACATACCCATCTTCTCACTGTGTCCCCCTCCCTCTCCATAAATACATCTAATCCTCTCTGTCTCTCCCCCTCTTTGTCTCTCCCCCTCTCCTCTCCCCCTCTCTGTCTCTCCCCCTCTCTCTTTCTCTTTCTCTTTCTCTTTCGCTTTCTCTCTCTCTCCTCTCCCTCTGTGTCCCTCGCGCTCTCTCTCTGTCTCTCGCGCTCTCTCTCTGTCTCTCGCGCTCTCTCTCTGTCTCTCGCGCTCTCTCTCTGTCTCTCGCGCTCTCTCTCTGTCTCTCGCGCTCTCGCTCTGTCTCTCGCGCTCTCGCTCTGTCTCTCGCGCTCTCTCGCTCTGTCTCTCGCGCGCTCTCTCTTGCGCGCTCTCTCTGTATCCCTCTCTGTCTCCCTCTCCCCCCCCCTCTCTCTCTCTGTGTCTCAGTCTCGCGCTCCCTCTCTGTCTCGCGCTCCCTCTCGCTCTCGTTCTCTCTCTTTTCCTCTCTGTGTGTGTCTCTCTCGCTCTCTCTCTCTCTCTCTCTGCTCTCTGCTCTCGCTCTCTCATTGCCTACTCATTTATTCAGCAACTTTGCGGCAGAAAATGTTCCACCCAACTTGCCCATTGTTCTCCCACCCCAGCCTTGGTCCAAAACGTGATACTCGCTAGGCAACCAGACCAGAACTGGCTGATTGCCCGGCCCTTGCCTCTCCTGACATCGTCATCCATCATCATCAGAGGCAGTCCCTCGAGATCGAGGAAGACTTGCTTCCACTCTTAAAAGTGAGTTCTCAGGTGACTGAACAGTCCAATACGGGAATTACAGTCTCTGTCACAGGTGGGACAGACAGTGGTTGAAGGAAAGGGTGGGTGGGGAGTCTGGTTTGCCGCACGCTCCTTCCGCTGCCTGCGCTTGCTTTCTGCATGCTCTCGGCGACGAGACTCGAGGTGCTCAGCGCCCTCCCGGATGCACTTCCTCCACTTAGGGTGGTCTTTGGCCAGGGACTCCCAGGTGTTGGTGGGGATGTTGCACTTTATCAGGGAGGCTTTGAGGGTGTCCTTGTAACGTTTCCTCTGCCCACCTGGGGCTCGCTTGCCGTGTAGGAGTTCCGAGTAGAGCGCTTGCTTTGGGAGTCTCGTGTCAGGCATGCGGGCAATGTGGCCCCGCCCAGCGGAGCTGGTCGAGTGTGGTCAGTGCTTCGATGCTGGGGATGTTGGGCCTGGTCGAGGACGCTAATGTTGGTGCGTCTGTCCTCCCAGGGGATTTGTACCCAACACTCCATGGGTGGGCAACCTTCGGAGCAGTTCGTCGGGTTGAAGAATGCCTTTAAGTTGAGCCTTAATTGTGGTCTCTCCGTGTCAGCTGTGGCTCAGTGGGCAGTACTCTCGCTCCTGAGGAGGTTGCGGGTTCGAGTCCCACTCCAGGGACTTGAGCACAAAAATCCAGGCTGACACTCCGTGCAGTACTGAGGGAGCGGCGCACTGTCGGAGCGACAGTACTGAGGGAGCGCCGCACTGTCGGAGGGGCAGTACTGAGGGAGCGGCGCACTGTCGGAGGGGCAGTACTGAGAGAGCGTCGCACTGTCGGAGGGGCAGTACTGAGGGAGCGCCGCACTGTCGGAGGGACAGTACTGAGGGAGCGGCGCACTGTTGGAGGGGCAGTACTGTCGGAGGGGCAGTACTGAGGGAGCGCCGTACTGTCGGAGGGACAGTACTGAGGGAGCGGCGCACTGTTGGAGGGGCAGTACTGTCGGAGGGGCAGTACTGAGGGAGCGCTGCACTGTCGGAGGGACAGTACTGAGGGAGCGGCGCACTGTTGGAGGGGCAGTACTGAGGGAGTGCCGCACTGTCGGAGGGGCAGTACTGAGGGAGCGCCGCACTGTCGGAGGGGCAGTACTGAGGGAGCGTCGCATTGTCGGAGGGTCAGTACTGAGGGAGCGGCGCACTGTCGGAGGGGCAGTACTGAGGGAGCGCCGCACTGTCGGAGGGACAGTACTGAGGGAGCGCCGCACTGTCGGAGGGACAGTACTGAGGGAGCGCCGCACTGTTGGAGGTGCCGTCTTTCGAAGGAGATGTTAAACCGAGGCCCCGTCTGCTCTCTCAGGTGGACGTAAAATTTCCCATGACACTATTTCGAAGAAGAGCAGGGGAGTTCTCCCCGGTGTTCTGAGGCCAATAATTATCCCTCAACGAACATAACAAAAAAACAGACTATCTGGGTCATTATCACATTGCTGTTGTGGGAGCTTGCAGTGCACAAGTTCGCTGCCGTGTTTCCCACATTACAACAGTGACTGCACTTCAGAAGTACTTCATTGGTTGTAAGTCCGGTGGCCGTGAAAGGCGCTATATAAATGCCAGTCTTTCTTTTGTTTTTTCCCTGAGCGGGACAGAATGGGAGTCTTGTGTTTCCCACACCACTCGGGGAATGTCCTGGGGTCTCCAGGAATGAAAGATTAAACTCCCGGACGCTGCTGGGACGAAAGATCAGGGAGAAAAATCAGAGGAGAATTTAAAAAACAAAAAATATTTCATCCCATTTTCATAGAATAAGAGCATAAGAGTTAGGAGCAGGAGTCGGCCATTCGGCCCCTCGAGCCTGCTCCGCCATTCAATGAGATCACGGCTGATCTTCGACCTCAACTCCACTTTCCCGCCCGATCCCCATATCCCTTGAGTCCAACAACAACAATAACATATTTATCTAGCGCCTTTAACGTAGTGCAACGTCCCAAGGTGCTTCACAGGAGTGTTATGAGATTAAAAATTTGACACCGAGCCGCATAAGTAGAAATTATCGCAGGTGATCAAAAGCCTGGTCAAAGAGGTAGGTTTTAAGGAGCATCGTGAAGGAGTAAAGAGAGAGGTAGAGAGGCGGAGAGGTTTAGGGAGGGAGTTCCCCAGCTTGGGGCCCAGGCAAGAGAAGGCACGGCCACCGATGGTTGAACGATGGAAATCAGGGATGCTCAAATCTATCGATCTCAGCCTTGAATATACTCAATGACTCAGCATTACAGCAGTGAATACACTTCCAAAGAAAGTTCTTCATTGGCTGTAAAGTGCTTTGGGACGTCCTGTGGTCGTGAAAGGCGCTATATAAATGCAAGACTTCCTGCTTTCTGAAAAGGGACAGCAGTTGATGTCAGAGTGCTTGGGTGGACAACCCCTTCTGGCTCAGTGTTTGCTGTTGTGATTTAGTTTCAGTTCGAGCCTGCTCTGCCTTTCATTGAGGTAGATTTTGCCCAAAAATTGCTCCGTTTTTTTTGGAGCAACTTGATTTTTCTGGAGTATCTTAAAAATCCCCATTTTGCACATTCAATTTGCGCCAGTGTAAGTGAGTTAGTTAGGATTTTTTTCGTTTAGTTTAGTTTTTCTCAAAAGGGGGCGTTACCAGCCACCTATGCCAGTTTTGGCCACTTTGGCCTGCTAATAGTTACTCCAAATCTACGTAGGCCAGCATACATCAGTCGTTGAAAGTTGGCAAGCAGGTACAGCAGGTGGTGAAGAAGGCAAATGGCATGTTGGCCTTCATAGCAAGGGGATTTGAGTATCGGAGCAGAGAGGTCTTACTGCAGTTGTACAGGGCCTTGGTGAGGCCTCACCTGGAATATTGTGTTCAGTTTTGGTCTCCTAATCTGAGGAAGGACGTTCTTGCTATTGAGGGAGTGCAGCGAAGGTTCACTAGACTGATTCCCGGAATGGCAGGACTGACATATGAGGAGAGACTGGATCAACTGGGCTTGTATCCACTGGAGTTTAGAAGAATGAGAGGGGATCTCATAGAAACATATAAAATTCTGATGGGATTGGACAGGTTAGATGCAGGAAGAATGTTCCCAATGTTGGGGAAGTCCAGAACCAGGGGACATAGTAAGGGGTAAGCCATTTAGGACCGAGCTGAGGAGAAACTTCTTCACTCAGAGTTGTTAACCTGTGGAATTCTCTGCCGCAGAGAGCTGTTGAGGCCAGTTCGTTGGATACATTCAAGAGGGAGTTAGATGTGGCCCTTATGGCTAAAGGGATCAAGGGGTATGGAGAGAAAGCAGGGAAGGGGTACTGAGATGATGATCAGCCATGATCATATTGAATGGCGGTGCGGGCTCGAAGGGACGAATGGCCTGCTCCTGCACCTATTTTCTATGTTTCTATGTATGTGGCCACTTCAGAAAACCCTTGCGGAGAGTTAAGAAATCAGCTAGGTACATCGGAGGCCAGCAGAACGTAATGACTTGACTAAAGAATGTGAATAGGATCAAACAGCTGTACAGGACATCACATGACAAACTTTGTAAAGTTAATTTACTATACAACAGAAGTATTCATGGAAGCTTAAACTACAAAAATAAGAGAAGTAAAAGCTAGTTGAATTAAATTGCCCTAATCTCACAACTAATTTAAACAACTATTTGTTTGCAATGATTATACTGGGCCAAAATTGAGCCCATATGATCTAAATAAAGTCTACTTCAATAAATAAGATATTCTCTCTGTGTTCCTCCGTCACTTATGTTCTTCTTTCACAATAGCACCAGATGAATAGGCTTGACAAATGGTCACCACTATTCACAAGAGACAAAACATATTTACATAATTTTTTCAAAATATCCAGGAAAATGACAAGTCATTAAGAAAGTTCAAAAATAGCTAAGGCGCATAAAATTTCAAACCTGAGGCCTATCGCACCGGGAGACCACTCGGCCAGGGATAGGGGCGGGCATCGGGTCCCACACACACAGCGGCTGCAGCACGCACACAGAGAGGCTGGGGGTGAGGAGCTACTGCGCATGCGCGAACACTCCACTGCGCATGTGCAGACATCCCGGCACTGTTTTCAGCGCAGGACGCTGGCTCCGCCCCCGACTTGACTGGCCACGCTGCGCGAAGACCAAAATGGGGAGCGATTTTTTTTTTTTTTTTTTTCGGCGCACTTATCAACGGAAAAACGTGGCGCATCTCCGGTAAGTGCGCGGAAAAAAGGGGTGGGCCAAATTTGAGCCCAATAAGAGCACGGCTGATCTTCGACCTCAACTCCACTTTCCCGCCTGATCTCCATATCCCTCGATTCCCCTCGAGTCCAAAAATCTATCGATCTCAGCCTTGAATATACTCAACGATTGAGCCTCCACAGCCCTCTGGGGCAGAGAATTCCAAAGATTCACCACCCTCTGAGTGAAGAAATTCCTCCTCATCTCGCTCTTAAATGGCCGACCCCTTATCCTGAGACTGTGACCCCTGATTCTAGACTCTCCAGCCCGGGGAAATGCCTTAATCGTGTCCAGCCCACACTGTGCGATATGTGTGCAGCACTGGGTCCGTGCAGCAGAGCAGGTCTCCAGTCGTCCGGGTTAACCCTTGCCACTGGACCAAGACCTAGCTCTGTCAAGCCCGTGTGGTGGCTGGTGTGCAACGGTCACCCCACGTTAAAAAAATCCACGCACAGGCATCTTCCACCCTTCAGGATGTAGTTCGGGATCCGGAATATTAGGTCCTTCATTGAAACACCTGTGAACTCAACACTTTTTGGCGTGGAAGCAAGTCATCCTCGATACGAGGAAATGCCTATGATGATTAGTTTCAGTTGAGTGGCTGAGTGAATCATGCAACACGCAAATATTGTCCAGCTCGCAGATTTTATCTGTGGAGCAAAATGATTTATTTGCGAGATGGCTCCCATGAGGGGAATTACTAACCGCTCTTTGGGCTAGGTGCCAGATAAGTATAATTCCTGAGAGGGCTGTGGGTTTTGTGTGTGTGTGTGTGGGAATTGTTCAGTCATCGTCACACGACGTCTGCTGAGTTCCAACTACTGGTGGAATCCACTCAGCACGTGTCGACCAGCATGTCCCGAGCTCAAAGGAACAGTATGGCCACTCAACCCCTCGAATCCTGCTCGCCCTGTGCCCGCTGACCCCCATAGGGTCCCGGTCCAGTAACGCCTCGATTTTAAAATTTAGGAATAAATATTGACCCCAGGACACCGGGGATAACTCCCCTGTTCCTCTTCGAAATAGTGCCATGGGATCTTTTATGTCCACCTGACAGAGCAGCAGAGCCTCAGTTTAGCACCTCATCCAAAAGACGGACCTCCAACAGTGCGGCGTTCCCTCAGTACTGCCCCTCCGACAGTGCGGCGCTTCCTCAGTACTGCCCCTCCGACAGTGCGGCGCTCCCTCAGTACTGCCCCTCCGACAGTGCGGCGCTCCCTCAGTACTGCCCCTCCGACAGTGCGGCGCTCCCTCAGTACTGCCCCTCCGACAGTGCGGCGCTCCCTCAGTACTGCCCCTCCGACAGTGCGGCGCTCCCACAGTACTGCCCCTCCGACAGTGCGGCACTCCCTCAGTACTGCCCCTCCGACAGTGCAGCGTTCCCTCAATACTGCCCCTCTGACAGTGTAGCGCTCCCTCAGTACTGCCCCTCCGACAGTGCGGTGTTCGCTCAGTACTGCCTCTCCAACAGTGCGGTGTTCGCTCAGTACTGCCTCTCCAACAGTGCGGCATTCGCTCAGTACTGCCTCTCCTACATTGCGGCGTTCCCTCAGTACTGCCTCTCCGACAGTGCGGCGCTCCCTCAGTACTGCCTCTCCGACAGTGCGGCGTTCCCTCAGTACCGCCTCTCCGACAGTGCGGCGCTCCCTCAGTACCACCCCTCCGACAGTGCGGCGCTCCCTCAGTACCGCCCCTCCGACAGTGCGGCGCTCCCTCAGTACCGCCCCTCTGACAGTGCGGTGCTCCCTCAGTACCGCCCCTCCGACAATGCGGCGCTCCCTCAGTACCGCCCCTCCGACAGTGCGGCGCTCCCTCAGTACCGCCCCTCCGACAGTGCGGCGCTCCCTCAGTACCGCCCCTCCGACAGTGCGGCGCTCCCTCAGTACCGCCCCTCCGACAGTGCGGCGCTCCCTCAGTACCGCCCCTCCGACAGTGCGGCGCTCCCTCAGTACCGCCCCTCCGACAGTGCGGCGCTCCCTCAGTACCGCCCCTCCGACAGTGCGGCGCTCCCTCAGTACCGCCCCTCCGACAGTGCGGCGCTCCCTCAGTACCGCCCCTCCGACAGTGCGGCGCTCCCTCAGTACCGCCCCTCCGACAGTGCGGCGCTCCCTCAGTACCGCCCCTCCGACAGTGCGGCGCTCCTTCAGCTGTGGGAGCGTCAGCCGAGATTTTTGTGCTGAAGTCTCTGGTTTACAGGGGCTGTGGACAGAGATTAGACGGGTGTAGGTAGTCCAGGGTAGGGAGGATCAGTTTGTGTTCCATTCAGGAGGCGGTGAGGAGAGAGTGACAGAGAAGCCAAAGTCAAACGAGCAGAAATGGGAATTAGTTTTGGGGATATTATTTTTGAGTATTTGTCATTTGCGGTAATCTCATAAATTTTCTCTGGCGTGTCTGTGCTTCTCAATAAGGGGAAGGAACGAGAGAGTGAATTTCCTGTTTACATGGACCCTCCCTTTCAGTATTGGTGACTTTAAATAGAACACTTTTGCAGCTCACAGCTTAGCTTTTTAATCTCGTGAGTAGTTCCAGGCCGCCACAGACTCTTGGGATTTCTTTCTGAGACCTTGGTGCCGCAGGTAAGCTCAGCATTTATTGCCCATCCCGAATTGGTCTTGAGAAGGTGGTGAGGCGCTTTGAACCGCTGCTTAATGGTTTGCTACATAAGAACATAAGAAATAGGAGCAGGGGTCGGCCATACGGCCCCTCGAGCCTGCTCCGCCATTTAATACAATCATGGCTGATCCGATCATGGACTCAGCTCCACTTCCCTGCTCGCTCCCCGTAACCCCTTATTCCCTTATCGTTTAAGAAACTGTCTATCTCTGAAATTTATTCAATGTCCCGGCTTCCACAGCTCTCTGAGGCAGCGAATTCCACAGATTTACAACCCTCTGAGAGAAGAAATTCCTCCTCATCTCAGTTTTAAATGGGCGGTCCCCTTATTCTAAGATTATAAGAACATAAGAACATAAGAATTAGGAACAGGAGTAGGCCATCTAGCCCCTTGAGCCTGCTCCGCCACTCAACAAGATCATGGCTGATCTAGCCGTGGACTCAGCTCCAATTACCCGCCCGCTCCCCGTAACCCTTAATTTCCTTATTGGTTAAAAATCTATCGATCTGTGACTTGAATACATTCAATGAGCTAGCCTCAACTGCTTCCTTGGGCAGAGAATTCCACAGATTCACAACCCTCTGGGAGAAGAAATTCCTTCTCAACTCGGTTTTAAATTGGCTCCCCCATATTTTGAGGCTGTGCCCCCTAGTTCTAGTCTCCCCGACCAGTGGAAACAACCTCTCCACCTCTATCTTGTCTATCCCTTTCATTATTTTAAATGTTTCTATAAGATCACCCCTCATCCTTCTGAACTCCAACGAGTAAAGACCCAGTCTACTCAATCTATCATCATAAGGTAACCCCCTCATCTCCGGAATCAGCCTAGTGAATCGTCTCTGTACCCCTTCCAAAGCTAGTATATCCTTCCTTAAGTAAGGTGACCAAAACTGCACGCAGTACTCCAGGTGCGGCCTCACCAATACCCTGTACAGTTGCAGCAGGACCTCCCTGCTTTTGTACTCCATCCCTCTCGCAATGAAGGCCAACATTCCATTCGCCTTCCTGATTACCTGCTGCACCTGCAAACTAACTTTTTGGGATTCATGCACAAGGACCCCCAGGTCCCTCTGCTCCTCAGCATGTTGTAATTTCTCCCCATTCAAATAATATTCCCTTTTACTGTTTTTTTTCCCAAGGTGGATGACTGCCATTGTATTCCATCTGCCAAACCTTAGCCCATTCGCTTAACCTATCTAAATCTCTTTGCAGCCTCTCTGTGTCCTCCACACAACCCGCTTTCCCACTAATCTTTGTGTCATCTGCAAATTTTGTTACACTACACTCCGTCCCCTCTTCCAGGTCACCTATGTATATTGTAAACAGTTGTGGTCCCAGCACCGATCCCTGTGGCACACCACTAACCACTGATTTCCAACCCGAAAAGGACCCATTTATCCCGACTCTCTGCTTTCTGTTCGCCAGCCAATTCTCTATCCATGCATTTCCTCTGACTCCGCGTACCTCTATCTTCTGCAGTAACCTTTTGTGTGGCACCTTATCGACTGTCTTTTGGAAATCTAAATGCACCACATCCATCGGTACACCTCTATCCACCATGCTCGTTATATCCTCAAAGAATTCCAGTAAATTAGTTAAACATGATTTCCCCTTCATGAATCCATGCTGCGTCTGCTTGATTGCACTATTCCTATCTAGATGTCCCGCTATTTCTTCCTTAATGATAGTTTCAAGCATTTTCCCCACTACAGATGTTAAACTAACCGGCCTATAGTTACCTGCCTTTTGTCTGCCCCCTTTTTTAAACAGAGGCGTTACATTAGCTGCTTTCCAATCCGCTGGTACCTCCCCAGAGTCCAGAGAATTTTGGTAGATTATAACGAATGCATCTGCTATAACTTCCGCCATCTCTTTTAATACCCTGGGATGCATTTCATCAGGACCAGGGGACTTGTCTACCTCGAGTCCCATTAGCCTGTCCAGCACTACCCCCTAGTGATAGTGATTGTCTCAAGGTCCTCCCTTCCCACATTCCTATGACCAGCAATTTTTGGCATGGTTTTTGTGTCTTCCACTGTGAAGACCGAAGCAAAATAATTGTTTAATGTCTCAGCCATTTCCACATTTCCCATTATTAAATCCCCCTTCTCATCTTCTAAGGGACCAACATTTACTTTAGTCACTCTTTTCCGTTTTATATATCGGTAAAAGCTTTTACTATCTGTTTTTATGTTTTGTGCAAGTTTACCTTCGTAATCTATCTTTCCTTTCTTTATTGCTTTTTTAGTCATTCTTTGCTGTTGTTTAAAATGTTCCCAATCTTCTAGTTTCCCACTAACCTTGGCCACCTTATACGCATTGGTCTTTGATTTGATACTCTCCTTTATTTCCTTGGTTATCCACGGCTGGTTATCCCTTCTCTTACCACCCTTCTTTTTCACTGGAATATATTTTTGTTGCGCACTATGAAAGAGCTCCTTAAAAGTCCTCCACTGTTCCTCAATTGTGCCACCGTTTAGTCTGTGTTTCGAGTCTACTTTAGCCAACTCTGCCCTCATCCCACTGTAGTCCCCTTTTTTTAAGCATAGTACGCTCGTTTCTGACACAACTTCCTCACCCTTAATCTGTATTACAAATTCAACCATACTGTGATCACTCATTCCGAGAGGATCTTTTACAAGGAGATCGTTTATTTTTCCTGTCTCATTACACAGGACCAAATCTAAGATAGCTTGATCCCTTGTAGGTTCTGTAACATACTGTTCTAAGAAACAATCCCGTACGCATTCTATGAATTCCTCCTCCAGGGTACCCCGTGCGATTTGAGTTGACCAATCGATATGTAGGTTAAAATTCCCCATGACGACTGACGTTTCTTTTTCACATGCCTCCATTATTCTTTTGATTATTGCCCGCCCCACCGTGAAGTTATTATTTGGGGGCCTATAAACTACGCCCACCAGTGACTTTTTCCCCTTACTATCTTTAATCTCCACCCACAATGATTCAACATTTTGTTCAACTTTATGTCCCCTCGTTCTAGTTCTAGTTCTAGTCTCCCCCATCAGTGGAAATATCCTCTCTGCATCCACCTTGTCAAGCCCCCTCATAATCTTATACGTTTCGATAAGATCACCTCTCATTCTTCTGAATTCCAATGAGTAGAGGCCCAACCTACTCAACCTTTCCTCATAAGTCAACCCCCTCATCCCCAGAATCAACCTGGTGAACCTTCTCTGAACTGCCTCCAAAGCAAGTATATCCTTTCGTAAATATGGAAACCAAAACTGCACGCAGTATTCCAGGTGTGGCCTCACCAATCCCCTGTATAACTGTAGCAAGACTGAAAAGTTTGCAAGGATCACCTCAGAGGGGCAGTTAAGAGTCAGCCACGTTGGGTGTGGGACTGGAGTCACGTGTAGGCCCAGACCGGGTAAGGACGGCAGGTTTCATTCCCTAAAGGGACATTAGTGAACCAGTTGGGACTTTACGACAATGCAATCGCTTCATGGTCAATCTGACTGAGACCAGCCTTTTATTTCCATCTTTAATTTAAATTCTCGATCCACCACGGTGGGATTTGAACTTGAGCTCTCTGGATAGTTAGTCCAGTGACATGCCCATAGAAACCTAGAAAATAGGAGCAGCAGTAGGCCATTCGGCCCTTCGAGCCTGCACCGCCATTCAATACGATCATGGCTGATCCTCTATCTCAACACCATATTCCCGCTTTCTCCCTATATCCCTTGATGCCTTTTGTGTCTAGAAATCTATCTATCTCCCTCTTAAATATATTCAGTGACTTGGCCTCCACAGCCTTCTGTGGTAGAGAATTCCACAGGTTCACCACCCTCTGAGTGAAAACATTTCTCCTCATCTCGGTCCTAAATTTTCTACCCCGTATCCTGAGACTGTGACCCCTTGTTCTAGACTTCCCAGCCAGGGGAAACATCCTCCCCGCATCCAGTCTGTCCAACCCAGTCAGAATTTTATACGTTTCAATCAGATCCCCTCTCATTCTTCTAAACTCAAGTTAATAAAGGTCTAGTCAACCCAATCTCTCCTCATACGACAGTCCTGCCATCCCAGGAATCAGTCTGGTGAACCTTCGCTGCACTCCCTCTATGGCAAGTATATTCTTTCTTGGGTAAGGAGACCAAAACTGCACACAATACTCCAGGTGTGGTCTCACCAAGGCCCTGTATAACTGTAGTAAGACATCCTTGCTCCTGTACTCAAATCCTCTTGCAATGAAGGCCAACATACCATTTGCCGTCCTAACTGCTCGCTGCACCTGCATGTTTGTTTTCAATGACTGGTGTACAAGGACACCCAGGTCCCTCAGTACAGCGACACTTCCCAAGCCATCACCATTTAAATAATACTTTGTCCTCATGTTTTTCCTACCAAAGTGGATAACTTCACATTTATTCACGTTATACTGCATCTGCCATGTGTTTTCCCACTCACCCAACCTATCTAAATCACCTTGCAGCGTCTTTGCATCCTCCTCACAACTCACAATCCCACCTAGTGTTGTGTCATCAACAAACTTGGATGTGTGCTGAGTACGAGAATGAACTAACTCAAGGCCCCAATGCGGACCCCCGAATGTGGGGTCAACTCCGCTGGGCGGGGCCACATTGTCCACATGCCCGACACCAGACTCCCAAAGCAAGTGCTCTACTCGGAACTCCTTCACAGCAAGCGAGCCCCAGGTGGGCAGAGGAAACATTACAAGGACACCCTCAAAGCCTCCCTGATAAAGTGCAACATCCCCACCGACATCTGGGAGTCCCTGGCCAAAGACCGCCCTAAGTGGAGGAAGTGCATCCGGGAGGGCGCTGAGCATCTCGAGTCTCGTCGCCGAGAGCATGCAGAAATCAAGCGCAGGCAGCGGAAGGAGCGTGCGGCAAACCAGTCCCACCCTCCCTTTCCTCCAACCACTGTCTGTCCCACCTGTGACAGAGACTGTAATTCCCGTATTGGACTGTTCAGTCACCTGAGAACTCACTTTTAGAGTGGAGCAAATCTTCCTCGATTCCGAGGGACTGCTTAAGAAGAAGACGACCTCATTTCAGTAATACAAGTGGGCTCCGAAATTGTGAGGGGGGGCCTCTCGTCAGGGAGGCTTCCAGCTCCGAACCCCACTCTCTTGGAAACAAACATTATGGCACAATGTAGAGGGAGCTTTACTCTATACCTAACCCCGTGCTGTACCGACCCTGGGAGTGTTTGATGGGACAGTGTAGAGGGAGCTTTACTCTGTATCTAACCCCGTGCTGTACCGACCCTGGGAGTGTTTGATGGGACAGTGTAGAGGGAGCTTTACTCTGTATCTAACCCCGTGCTGTACCGACCCTGGGAGTGTTTGATGGGACAGTGTAGAGGGAGCTTTACTCTGTATCTAACCCCGTGCTGTACCGACCCTGGGAGTGTTTGATGGGACAGTGTAGAGGGAGCTTTACTCTGTATCTAACCCGTGCTGTACCTGCCCTGGGAGTGTTTAATGGGACAGTGTAGAGGGAGCTTTACTCTGTATCTAACCCGTGCTGTACCTGCCCTGGGAGTGTTTAATGGGACAGTGTAGAGGGAGCTTTACTCTGTATCTAACCCCGTGCTGTACCGACCCTGGGAGTGTTTGATGGGACAGTGTAGAGGGAGCTTTACTCTGTATCTAACCCCGTGCTGTATCTGCCCTGGGAGTGTTTAATGGGACAGTGTAGAGGGAGCTTTACTCTGTATCTAACCCGTGCTGTACCTGCCCTGGGAGTGTTTAATGGGACAGTGTAGAGGGAGCTTTACTCTGTATCTAACCCGTGCTGTACCTGCCCTGGGAGTGTTTGATGGGACAGTGTAGAGGGAGCTTTACTCTGTATCTAACCCGTGCTCTACCTGCCCTGGGAGTGTGTGATGGGGACACCGGGTGCCTGAAATGGAATGTCTATTTACCTTGATAAGCACAAATTTCACAACAAAATGTAGCTGTTAAAACTCTCTGGACTGGTGCAGTAATTGTCGAGTTGCTGGTTGAATTGTTTCGATGTTTAACTTCACTTTATCCTTCTGCCTTTCAGTCCCACACAAAGACCGACCTTGGATGAATGTAGGACAGAACCCAAGAGCCCTCCCCCACTCGCACCACGGAACAAACTCTCATCACAGACACACAGTGTCGTTGATCTCCCATCAAAACATCTCTTTGACCAGCCGATCTATTGTAAGTCAGGCAGTTAATCCTTCTCTCTCTCTCAGTTGCGCGTGTCTATGTGTGAAAATCGAAGGGTTAATCCATATGTTGCAATTCCTGGTCCATCGACTTCCAACCTGGTCGTTAGATTTGTGTCAGCTGTGGCTCAGGGGGCAACACTCTCGCCTCTGAGTCAGAAGGTCATGGGTTTCAGTCCCACTGCAGGCTGACACTCCATTGCAGTACTGAGGGAGCGCCGCACTGTCGGAGGGGTAGTACTGAGGGAGTGCTGCACTGTCGGAGGGGCAGTACTGAGGGAGCGCCGCACTGTCGGAGGGGCAGTACTGAGGGAGTGCTGCACTGTCGGAGGGGCAGTACTGAGGGAGCGCCGCACTGTCGGAGGGGCAGTACTGAGGGAGTGCTGCACTGTCGGAGGGGCAGTACTGAGGGAGCGCCGCACTGTCGGAGGGACAGTACTGAGGGAGCGCCGCACTGTCGGAGGGGCAGTACTGAGGGAGTGCTGCACTGTCGGAGGGGCAGTACTGAGGGAGCGCCGCACTATCGGAGGGGCAGTACTGAGAGAGTGCCGCGCTGTCTCCAGGGGCAATACTGAGGGAGTGCCGCACTGTCGGAGGGGCAGTACTGAGGGAGTGCCGCACTATCGGAGGGGCAGTACTGAGGGAGCGCCGCACTGTCGGAGGAGCAGTACTGAGGGAGTGCCGCACTGTTGGAGGGGCAGTACTGAGGGAGTGCCGCACTGTCGGAGGGGCAGTACTGAGGGAGCGCCGCACTGTCGGAGGGGCAGTACTGAGGGAGCACCGCACTGTCGGAGGTGCTGTCTTTCGGGTGAGATGTTAACCTGAGGCACCGTCTGCTCTCTCAGGTGGATGTAAAAGATCCCATGGCACAATTTCAAAGAAGAGCAAGGGAGTTCTCCCCGGTGTCCTGGGGCCAATATTTATCCCTCAATCAACATCACTAAAACAGATTATCTGGTGATTATCACATTGCAGTTTGTGGGAGCTTGCTGTGCGCAAATTGGCTGCTGCGTTTCCTGTATTGTGGGGTTGGAGGATATGGGGAGAGGGTTGACTTTGTTCTCAGAAGGCTGTGGCGATGGTGAGCTACAGTATCTCTCCCATTTTCACCCCCCATCGAGTGGGCTGATATACAGTTTGTCCAAACTCTCTTTTGTACAGTGTAAGTTGCCGATTTTCAATTTACACAAAGAGGTGTTTATTTAGAAAGTGACTTCAGGCTATGGAATCACGTAAAAGTTCCCTCAGTCGGGATCATTGTCGAGAACTTCCCGTGTGGGAGGATACACAATCAGACGGAACAGGGAAGCTGTGTCGTATTGTTGTTATTGGAACAGTGAGCTCACTGTGTGTGCGTGCGTGTCTGTATGCACGTGCATTTATATAGCGCCTGTCACTACTGCAGGACGTCCCAAAACCGCTTTACAGCCAATGAAGTCACTGTGGTAATGTGGGAAACGAGCCAATTTGCGCACAGCAAGCTCCCTCACACAGCAGCGTGATAACAGCCAGATTATCTGCTTTATTTTAGTGATTTTGGTTGAGGGATAAATAATAAGCCCAGGACATCAGGGTGAACTCCCCTGCTTTTCTTCATAATACTGGTGTGGGATCTTTTATCTTAGAGGGCAGACACGGCCTTGGTTTGACGTCTCATCTGAAAGGCGACAGTGTGGCGCTCCCTCAGTACTGCCCCTCCGACAGTGCGGCGCTCCCTCAGTACTGCCCCTCCGACAGTGCGGCGCTCCCTCAGTACTGCCCCTCCGACAGTGCGGCGCTCCCTCAGTACCGCCCCTCCGACAGTGCGGCGCTCCCTCAGTACCGCCCCTCCGACAGTGCGGCGCTCCCTCAGTACTGCCCCTCCGACAGTGCGGCGCTCCCTCAGTACTGCCCCTCCGACAGTGCGGCACTCCCTCAGCACTGCCCCTCCGACAGTGCGGCGCTCCCTCAGCACTGCCCCTCCGACAGCGCGGCGCTCCCTCAGTACTGCCCCTCTGACAGTGCGGTGCTCCCTCAGTACTGCCCCTCCGACAGTGCGGCGCTCCCTCAGTACTGCCCCTCCGACAGTGCGGTGCTCCCTCAGTACTGCCCCTCCAACGCTGCGGCACTCCCTCAGTACTGCCCCTCCGACAGTGTGGCACTCCCTCAGCACTGCCCCTCCGACAGTGCGGCACTCCCTCAGCACTGCCCCTCCGACAGTGCGGCACTCCCTCAGTACTGCCCCTCCGACAGTGCGGCACTCCCTCAGTACTGCCCCTCCGACAGTGCGGCGCTCCCTCAGTACTGCCCCTCCGACAGTGCGGCGCTCCCTCAGTACTGCCCCTCCGACAGTGCGGCACTCCCTCAGCACTGCCCCTCCGACAGTGCGGCGCTCCCTCAGCACTGCCCCTCCGACAGCGCGGCGCTCCCTCAGTACTGCCCCTCTGACAGTGCGGTGCTCCCTCAGTACTGCCCCTCCGACAGTGCGGCGCTCCCTCAGTACTGCCCCTCCGACAGTGCGGCGCTCCCTCAGTACTGCCCCTCCGACAGTGCGGTGCTCCCTCAGTACTGCCCCTCCAACGCTGCGGCACTCCCTCAGTACTGCCCCTCCGACAGTGTGGCACTCCCTCAGCACTGCCCCTCCGACAGTGCGGCACTCCCTCAGCACTGCCCCTCCGACAGTGCGGCACTCCCTCAGCACTGCCCCTCCGACAGTGCGGCACTCCCTCAGCACTGCCCCTCCGACAGTGCGGCACTCCCTCAGTACTGTCCCTCCGACAGTGTGGCACTCCCTCAGTACTGCCCCTCCGACAGTGCGGCGCTCCCTCAGCACTGCCCCTCCGACAGTGCGGCGCTCCCTCAGCACTGCACTGGGAGTGTCAGCCTATATTTAGTACTCAAGTGTCTGGAGTGGGACTTGAACCCACGAACTAGTGACTCGAAG
The DNA here is from genome assembly GCF_044704955.1 of Pristiophorus japonicus. NCBI lineage: Eukaryota > Metazoa > Chordata > Chondrichthyes > Pristiophoridae > Pristiophorus > Pristiophorus japonicus. The sequence continues at coordinate 219,124,433 of NC_091986.1, read as the reverse complement.
GCAAGAGAAAGTGCTGCCCACTGAGCCGATGCTCGTTATCACATCCAGCTGCCCCTTTCTCACGTGCGAGTGGGAGTCGTGTCTTATCACGTGCCACGTAGACTGGGAATGGGGCTCAGGGCCTTCCTGGTCTCGAAGGGCCAGTGACTCTTTGGGTACGGCCTTTGCAGCGGACAGGAAGGAGCTATGCTGAATATTGAACTGGAACAGAACTTCCCCAAATTAGCCCTTCATTGTGCAACTGACCTTTGAAGGGCTAATGGTAAAAAATGTTCAAAGTGTGCACAAGAGGAAGAGTCAACTCCCCTGTTGCAAAACGCTTCTGCTCTCCAGACGCTTGAAGGGCAGTCACCAGTGTGCTGTGTGGGACTAACTCATTCCGGGGTACAAGTGTCGTCACTGTTGTAATTACATTGGATTACACAGGATACACGGTCCAGGAACAGGCCATTGGGCCCAACCAGCCCACACCGCCGTTTATACTCCACTCGAGCCTCCTCCCGTCTTTCCTCATCTAACTCTATCAGCATGACCCTCTATTCCCTTCTTCCCCCATGTGTTTATCCAGCCTCCCCTTAAATACATCGATACTATTCGCCTCAACACCCCCCCCGCCCTCTGACAGCGAGTTCCACATTCTCACCACTCTCTGGGTAACGAAGATTCTCCTGAATTCCCTACTGCATTTCTTCATAGCCTCTAGTTATGCCCTTCCCCACAAGTGGAGGCACTCTCTCTGTATCCACTCTTATCAAAACCTTGCCTCATTTTAAAAACCTCTATTAGGTCACCCCTCAGCCTTCTCTTTTCAAGAGAAAAGAGACCCAGCCTGTTGAAACATTTCCTGATATGTACACCCTCGCATTTCCGGCATCATCCTTGTAAACCTTCTCTGCACCCTCTCAAGTGCCTCTATATCCTTTTTATAACATGGCGACCAGCATGGTTGGGGAGGGTTTAAACTAAGTTGGCAGGGGGATGAGCACCAGGATGTAGAATTAGAAAGGAGAAACGAAGAGCAAAAAGGAGTTCCTGAGCAGAGCGCTTGCTTTGGGGAGTCTCGTGTCTGGGGACATGCGGACAATGTGGCCCGCCCAGCGGAGCTGGTCGATTGTGGTCAGTGCTTCGATGCTGGGGATGTTGGGCCTGGTCGAGGACGCTGACGTTGGTGCGTCTGTCCTCCCAGGGGGATTTGTAGGATCTTGCGGAGGCATGGTTGGTGGTACTGACGGATAGCAATAAAGCAAGAAATAGCAAGGTATGAGGTTGTGTCAGACGAAGAGAGAACACAGGATGGCCGAGGATAGGTTTACAGTGTCTGTATGTGAACGCACGAAGCGTAGTAAACAAGGTTACTGAGCTGCAGGCGCAGATATCCACATGGGAATAGGATGTCATGGCAGTAACGGAAACCTGGCTCAAAAAAGGGCAGGATATAAGGTGTTCAGGAAAAATAGGGAAGGGGTAGGTATGGCAGTACCACCAACGATGCCTCCTGCAAATCCCCTGGGAGGACAGACGTTCCAGCATTAGCCTCCTCGACCAGCATTGAAGTACTGACCACACTCGATCAGCTCCGCTGGGCAGGTCACATAGTTCGTATGCCAGACACGAGACTCCAAAAGCAAGCGCTCTGCTCAGAGCTCCTTCATGGCAAACGAGCCAAAGGTGGGCAGAGGAAACGTTACAGGGACACCCTCAAAGCCTCCCTGATAAAGTGCAACATCCCCACCGACACCTGGGAGTCCCTGGCTCCTAGAATCTATTACATCCGGTCCTGGTGACTTATCTACTTTAAGTACAGCAGTCTTTCTAGTAATTCCTCCTCATGAATTTTTAACCTATCCAATATCTCAACTACTTCCTCTTTCCCCTCCGACAGTGAGGCGCTCCCTCAGTACTGCCCCTCCGACAGTGCGGCGCTCCCTCAGTACTGCCCCTCCGACAGTGCGACGCTCCCTCAGTACCGCCCCTCCGACAGTGCGGCACTCCCTCAGTACCGCCCCTACGACAGTGCGGCACTCCCTCAGTACTGCCCTTCCGACAGTGCAGCACTCCCTCAGTACTGCCCCTCCGACAGTGCGACGCTCCCTCAGTACTGCCCCTCCGACAGTGCGACGCTCCCTCAGTACTGCCCCTCCGACAGTGCGGCACTCCCTCAGTACTGCCCCTCCGACAGTGCGACGCTCCCTCAGCACTAGAGTGAGACTCGAACCCACAAACTTCTGACTCAGAGGTGCATGTGCTGCCCACTGAGCCACAGCTGACACTGTGACTAAATGGCGGTCTATGGTGGCTCAGTCCCACACACGGAACTGACCCACACACAGGCACGGCGGGATTAACCCGATCCTTTGAGCACGATTTGCGGATATTGCATCAGCAGTTTGAGAGATCGGTTGCAACACGAAGCGTTAATTTGGGGAAGTTGTGTAAAAAATGATACAAGTTAGACGCAGTAACCAAAGGCCAATAGTGTGTGTAAAAAAGACAGCGTCAGCAGTGACTCAGTGCACTGTACTCTCTCTCAAGTCAGGAGGTCGTGGTTCCAGTCCCGCTCCAGAGACCTGAGCACAAAATCCAGGCTGACATTCCCAATGCAGTACTGAGGGAGCGCCGCACTGGCGGAGGGGCAGTACTGAGGGAGTGCCGCACTATTGGAGGGGCAGTACTGAGGGAGTGCCGCACTGGTGGAGGGGCAGTACTGAGGGAGTGCCGCACTGTCGGAGGGGCAGTACTGAGGGAGTGCCGCACTGTCGGAGGGGCAGTACTGAGGGAGTGCCGCACTGTCGGAGGGACAGTACTGAGGGAGCGCCGCACTGTCGGAGGGACAGTACTGAGGGAGTGCCGCACTGTCGGAGGGGCAGTACTAAGGGAGCGCCGCACTGTTGGAGGGGCAGTACTAAGGGAGCACCGCACTGTCGGAGGTGCCGCCTTTTGGATGAGACGGTAAACCGAGGCCCCATCTGCCCTCTCGGGTGGACGCAAAAGATCCCATGGCCACTATTTCATAAGAACAGAAGAAATAGGAGCAGGAGTTGGCCATTCGGCCCCTTGACACTGCTCCGCCATTTAATAGGATCATGGATGATCAGATCATTGACTCAGCTCCACTTCCCCGCCCGCTCCCCATAACCCCTTCTCGTTTAAGATAACTGTCTATCTCTGTCTTAAATATATTCAATGACCCAGCCTCCACAGCTCTCTGAGGCGGAGAATTCCACAGATTTACAACCCTCTGAGAGAAGAAATTCCTCCTCATCTCAGTTTTAAATGGGCGGCGCCTTATTCTAAGACTATGTCCCCGAGTTTTAGTTTCCCCGATGAGTTGAAATATCCTCTCTGCATCCACCTTGTCGAGCCCCCTCATTATCTTATACGTTTCGATAAGATCATCTCTCATTCTTCTGAACTCCAATGAGTATAGGTCCAACCTACTCAACCTATCTTCATAAATCAACCCTCTCATCCCCGGAATTAACCGAGTGAACCTTCTCTGAACAGCCTCCAATGCAAGTATATCCTTCCTTAAATACGGAGACCAAAACTGTACGCAGTACTCCAGGTGTGGCCTCACCAATACCCTGTACAATTGTAGCAGGACTTCTCTGCTTTTATACTCTATCCCCCTTGCAATAAAGGCCAACATTCCATTTGCCTTCCTGATCACTTCTTGTACCTGCATACTAACTTTTTGTGTTTCATGTACAAGGATCCCCAGGTCTCTCTGTACTGCAGCACTTTGCAATCTTTCTCCATTTAAATTATAATTTGTTTATCTGGTTTTTTTTCTGCCAAAGTTGATAACCTCACATTTTCCCACATTATACTCCATCTGCCAAATTTTTGCCCACTCACTTAGCCTGTCTATATCCCTTTGCAGATTTTTTGTGTCCTCCTCACAATTTGTTTTCCCACCCATCGTCAGCAAACTTGGCTACATTACACTCGGTCCCTTCATTGGAGTTCCAATGAGAGGTGACCTTATCGAAACGTATAAAATTATGAGGGGGCTCGAAAAGGTGGATGCAGAGAGGATGTTTCCACTGATGGGGGAGACTAGAACTAGGGGGCATAATCTTAGAATAAGGGGCCGCCCATTTAAAACTGAGATGAGAAGGAATTTCTTCTCTCTGAGGGTTGTAAATCTGTGGAATTCGCTGCCTCAGAGAGCTGTGGAAGCTGGGACATTGAATAAATTCTAGACAGAAATAAACAATTTCTTAACCGATAAGGGGATAAGGGGTTATGGGGAGCGGGCGGGGAAGTGGAGCTGAGTCCATGATCGGATCAGCCATGATCTTACTCAATGGCGGAGCAGGCTCGAGGGGCCGTATGGCCGATTCCTGCTCCTATTTCTTATGTTCTTATGAACCCCTGATAACCTTTCTTGACACTGAAATGTTAGCTTGTAGAAAATGATTCAGTACTCTGTGCGCGAACCGTTGTTTAACCCAAGGCTTGTTTCCTGTTGTTGCAGGCACTGCTCCCCTGGGACAGTCAATATGTGAGACACCACCAGATACCAGTACCTTCTTCCCCATCGAGATGGACGACAAGGACAACATCTGTCGGACTCCCTGTTCGGTGAGATGATCCCTCTCTGCTTTTGATCCACTGCTCTTCCCCCCCCCCTTTGCTTTGTTGGGAGGGGTGGGGTGTAGGTGCGCACCTGGTGAGTATGCTCACAGGTTTGTAGAGCCTGCCCTGGGCCGATGTCCCGATGCCATCGAGTCGCTAAAAACAGCTCTGGGCCCTGACCCCGTTAGGTGTGGCGAGGAGGCTCAAGCACGTGGGGAGATCCCGTCCGAACTGACCCCCGTCCGGACGGAATTCCTCATCGGCGCCAAGCCCCGGAACCTCCCTCGGGAGCCGGCGCCTCACAACTTGAGCCTCCTCCGGGGAAATCCCCTCCGTGCCTTTCAGTTCTGCGCGGAGGGGTTTCCTGTACGGGCTGCTCCTGCACACTCTCCACCTTGCCATCCTTGCCGGCCGTCCGGACACGCCATGGCGTACCATCTTGCCGTCCGGAGGACGCTCTCTATGCGGGAGTCCTCCCACTATTTATTGGGGACTCGGCCTGTAGGGTGGTGCACGGAGCAGTCCTGTGCAATCGGTTTTTCAGTCAGTTCACGGGCTCCCAGGCCGCCTGCAATTTCTGCGGTCTGGAGGAGTCCGTGTTCCATACGTCCGTGTTCCATGTTTATGTTGTATGTGCGAGGTTGCAGCCCCTCTTTCAATATTTGAAGGGGCTGCTCCTCAAATTCTGGTTGCACTTCAGTCCCACGCTCCTGATCTTTGGGCACCCTGTGCAGAGGGGAGCGGGCAGGTCGGAAGGCCTCCTCGTAGGACTGCTCCTGGGCCTGGCCAAGGGGACCATCAGCAGATCCAGGCAGCGGGCGGTCGAGGGGGTCGTTCAGCCCGACTGCCTGCCTCTCTTCCGCGGTTACATCCGAGCCAGGGTGTCCCTGGAGATGGAGCACGCGGTGTCCACCGGTACGCTCGCGGCCTTCCGCGAGAGGTGGGCGCCGGAGGGACTGGAGTGCATCATCGCTCCCGGCAACCAAATTTTAATTTGATTCTTCAATGCTAAAAGTTTCATTTAATTAATTTATCGGTTTTAGTGTCCCTTTAATAAGGGGGCACTTGATTTATAGTTTCAACCAAAAATAGTTGTGGAGCTGTTGAGTTGGGAGTGGCTTAGCCACAAGACTCAATAAAACCCCGGCCAATTGGGTTCGGGGGATCCACGATGGGGCAGGTGGTTGTGAGCCTGGTGGATGAACCGGTAATGTGTAGTAGTGTGATTGTCAAACCTTTGCTATTAAGAACTAGTTGGTTTATTAGCAATGTGTTGCTTTGGATTCTTCAGCAAAGAACCCATGAAGCAAATACATTACGGGCAGGTGGGTGGGTGGGGGGGTGGGGTTCAGTGTGGGCTGTGGCCGTGGTGCCTTGCGGCAGCGGTCTCGTGCTCCAATGCCTGAGCCTGAGTGCCGGCTGGCTATTCGACTGTTGTGTGAGTCGTACAACTTCTTGAAGCAGGCAGGGTTTAGGGTTGCCGAGAGGGGCAAGATCCCAAGTGTGAAGGGAACGAGCGAGAAGATGGAGAAAGGAGAGAAGGTTAAACACTGTGGAGGGACTGGGGAAGCTGGGACTGTTCTCCTGTAGAGCAGAGAAAGTTAAGGGGAGATTTAACAGAGGCGTTCAAAATCACGAGGGGTTTTCAAGGAGAGGGTGGATAACCAGAGGGACACAGATTGACGATAATCGGCAATGGACCCAGAGGGGGAGATGGGGAGAATGTGTTTACGCAGCGAGTTGTTGTGATCGGGAACGCGCTGCCTGAAAGGTCGGTGGGAGCAGATTCAACAGTAACTTTCTAAAGGGAATAGGGAAGAAAACATTTTCAGGGCTACGGGGAAAGGGCAGGGGGGGAGTGAGACTGATTGGGTCGCTCTGTCACAGAGCCGGCACAGACACGATGGGCCCAATGGCCTCCTTGTTGCTTCCTTGACTTTTTCTGGTGTTGAAGAAGAATGATCGAATGTGTGCGATTTGGAGAAGTCGTTCAGGGTGTCCGGTCGAGGGAACTGAGCGATGTAATCCAGTAGTTCGTGGGAGTTATCCACTTTGGTTAGAAAAATAGAAAAACAGAGATTGGGAAATGTTCAGAGGGACCTGGGTGTCCTTGCACACCAATCACTGAACGTTAACCTGCAGGTACAGCAAGCAATGAAGAAAGTAAATGGTATGTTTGCCTTTATTACAAGAGGATTTGAGTATAAGAGTAAAGACGCCTTACTGTAATTATATAGGGCCCTGGTGAGACCGCACCTGGAGTATTGTGCACAATTTGGGTCTCCTTACCTAAGGAAGGATATACTTGCCATAGAGGGAGTGCAGCGAAGGTTCACCAGACTGATTCCTGGGATGGGGGGATTGTCCTATGAGGAGAGATTGAGCAGACTAGGCCGATACTCTCTGGAGTTTAGAAGAATGGGAGGTGATCTCATTGAACCACACACAATTCTTACAGGGCTTGACAGGGTAAATGCAGGGAAGATGTTTCCCCCGGGCTGGGGAGTCTAGAACCAGGGGTCACAGTCTCAGGATAAGGGGTCGGCCATTTAGGACTGAGATGAGGAGGAATTTCTTCACTCAGAGGGTGGTGAATCTTTGGAATTCTCTGCCCCAGAGGGCTGTGGAGGCTCAATCGTTGAGTATATTCAAGGCTAAGATCGATAGATTGTTGGAGTCTCGGGGAACTAAGGGATAGGGGGATTGAGCGAGAAAGTTTTGAGGTCGATCAGCCATGATCTTATTGAATGGCGGAGCAGGCTCGAGGGGCCGAATGGCCGACTCCTGCTCCTTATTTTTATGTTCATGTCTTGAAAGCTTGTAAAACTAAAATGCCTATGTGATATTTAACAGGACCTTGCTGATGGAGAGCGGAGCAGCACTGGGGAGAGTCCGAGCAGTTTCTTCAGCGATGACGACAATGTGGATGATTACGAGATGATGGTTGGCCTGTACGTCTCTCTCTCTCTCTCGCTGCATTAATTGTTAAGTTGCGAAGGCGGTGGGGGGGAATGTCCATTGTGTTGTACCTGCTCGCGGAATATCCCTGTGTGGGGAACAAATGATGGGTCGGAGTAGGTTTATCACCTCGGGAACGGTGATTGTCTTCAGCCACCTTCTGAGAGCACGGTTGGCCATTTTGGGTCTGCTGCCGTCCCAGTGACTTCAGGGGGAGGGGCCTCTGTGAATATTAATGAGGAGGCGGGGCTTCACGCTTGATGGAAGGCTGACATTTTGCTGCCAAAATCCTCTGTGCGGTGAATTAATCGCAGTTTCGGCACCGTACCCGACACATACAGCGCCTTTACCGTAGTAAAACGCCCCGATGCGCTTCACGGGAGCGATTATCAGACAAAATGCTCCCCGCAGTCAGAAAGCTGTGGGTTCAAGTCCCACCCTTGGACCTGAACAGCAAATCTAGTGCTGAGAAAAGACAGACGTGCATTTCTATAGCGCCTTTCATGACCACCGGACGTCCCAAAGCGCTTTATAGCCAATGAAGTGTTGTAATGTGGGAAACGCGGCAGCCCATTTGCGCACAGCAAGCTCCCACAAACAGCAATGTGATAATGACCAGAGAATCTGTTTTTGTGATGTTGATTGAGGGATAAATATTGGCCCCAGGACACCGGGGAGAACGCCCACTGCTCTTCTTCCAAATAGTGCCACGGGATCTTTTACAGAGAGTTAACAGGAAGCAAATAGAGATTAACAACAATAAGGACTCGCATTTATATAGTGCCGTTAAGATGCTTCACTGGAACGATTACGAAACATAACTTGGCACCGAGTCACATAAGGAGATATTAGGATAGAAGCTTGGTCAATGTGGTAGGTTTTAAGGAGCATCTTAAAGGAGGAAAGAGAGATAGAGGTTTAGGGAGGGAGTTCCAGAGCTTGGGGCCCAGGCAACAGAAGGCACGGCCACTGATGGTGGAGTGATTATAATCAGGGGTGGTCAGGAGGGAAGAATTGGAGGAGTGCAGAGATCTTGGGGGGGTGGGGGGTGGGGGGGGTTGTGGGGCTGGAGGAGATTACAGAGATAGGGAGGGGCGAGGGCCATGGAGGGATTTGAAAACAAGGATGAGAATTTTGAAATTGAGGCATTGCTTAACCGGAAGCCAATGTAGGTCAGTGAGCACAGAGGGTGATGGGTGAGCGGGACTCGATGCGAGTTAGGACACGGGGCAGCGAGCACAGGGGGTGATGGGTGAGCGGGACTCGATGCGAGTTAGGACACGGGGCAGCGAGCACAGGGGGTGATGGGTGAGCGGGACTCGATGCGAGTTAGGACACGGGGCAGCGAGCACAGGGGGTGATGGGTGAGCGGGACTCGGTGCGAGTTAGGACACGGGGCAGTGAGCACAGGGGGTGATGGGTGAGTGGGACTCGGTGCGAGTTAGGACACAGGGCAGTGAGCACGGGGGGTGATGGGTGAGCGGGACTCGGTGCGAGTTAGGACACGGGGCAGTGAGCACAGGGGGTGATGGGTGAGCGGGACTCGGTGCAAGTTAGGACACGGGGCAGTGAGCACAGGGGGTGATGGGTGAGCGGGACTCGGTGCGAGTTAGGACACGGGGCAGCGAGCACAGGGGGTGATGGGTGAGTAGGACTTGGTGCGAGTTAGGACACGGGGCAGTGAACACAGGGGGTGATGGGTGAGCGGGACTTGGTGTGAGTTAGGACACGGGGCAGTGAGCATAGGGGGTGATGGGTGAGCGGGACTGGGTGCGAGTTCGGACACGGGGCAGTGAGCACAGGGGGTGATGGGTGAGCGGGACTGGGTGTGAGTTAGGCCACGGGGCAGCGAGCACAGGGGGTGATGGGTGAGTGGGACTTGGTGCGAGTTAGGACACGGGTCAGCGAGCACAGGGGGTGATGGGTGAGTGGGACTCGGTGTGAGTTAGGACACGGGGCACAGGGGGTGATGGGTGAGCGGGACTGGGTGCGAGTTAGGACACGGGACAGTGAGCACAGGGGGTGATGGGTGAGCGGGACTCGGTGCGAGTTAGGACACGGGACAGTGAGCACAGGGGGTGATGGGTGAGCGGGACTCGGTGCGAGTTAGGCCACGGGGCAGCAGAGTTTTGGATAAGCTGAGGTTTATGGAGGGTAGAATGTGTGAGGCCAGCCAGGAGTGTTTTGGAATAGTCGAGTCTGGAGGTGACAAAGGCCTGGATGAGGGTTTCAGCAGTGGATGAGCTGAGGCAGGTGCGGAGACGGGCGATGTTACGGAGGTGGAAATAGGCGGTCTTCGTGATGCTGTGGATATGTGGTCAAATACGAGACGAGATGAGGTGGTGAGATAGAGCTGTTTGTGGGAGCTTGCTGTGCACAAATTGACTGCCGCATTTCCTACATTACAACAGTGACTACACTCCAAAAAGTACTTCATTGGCTGTAAGGATGAGGGGGTTGACTTATGAGGAAAGGTTGAGTAGGTTGGGCCTCTACTCATTGGAATTCAGAAGCATGAGGTGATCTTATCGAAATGTATAAGATTATGACGGGGCTTGACAAGGTGGATGCAGAGAGGATGTTTCCACTGATGGGGGAGACTAGAACTAGGGGACATGATCTTAGAATAAGGGGCTGCCCATTTAAAACTGAGATGAGGAGGAATTTCTTCTCTGAGGGTTGTAAATCTGTGGAATTCGCTGCCTCAGAGAGCTGTGGAAGCTGGGACATTGAATAAATTTAAGACAGAAATAGACAGTTTCTTAAACAATAAGGGGATAAGGGGTTATGGGGAGCGGGCAGGGAAGTGGACCTGAGTCCATGATCAGATCAGCCATGATCTTATTAAATGGCGGAGCAGGCTCGAGGGGCTGTATGGCCAACTCTTCCATAACCCCTTATCCCCTTATCAATTAAGAAACTGTCTATCTCTGTCTTAAATTTATTCAATGTCCCAGCTTCCACAGCTCTCTGAGGCAGTGAATTCCACAGATTTACAACCCTCTGAGAGAAGAAATTCCTCCTCATCTCAGTTTTAAATGGGTGGCCCCTTATTCTAAGATCATGCCCCCTAGTTCTAGTCTCCCCCATTAGTGGAAACATCCTCTCTGCATCCATCTTGTCAAGCCCCCCCATAATCTTATGTTCTAAGGCATTTTGTGATGTCCGGTGGTCATGAAAGGCACCATATAAGTGTCGCTCTGTCGCTCTGTCGCTCTGTCGCTCTGTCGCTCTGTCGCTCTGTCGCTCTGTCGCTCTGTCGCTCTGTCGCTCTCACGCTCTCACGCTCTCACGCTCTCACGCTCTGTTGCTCTGTCGCGAGGAGTTCTTTAAGGCAGTAAAACTGTTGAGATCTACAGTGTCACATTCTGCCGGACATGGGGTTTCCCTTTCGGATGACGTTGTTATTTATCTTTCTCTTTCCCAGATCTTCGGCTCGCTCCTTCTCCGACGACTTGAGCCGGGCCGGGCTGAGAGTAGACAGCTCGCCCCACCTGGTAGACGGCGTGTACGACGGCATGGGCAGGTCACCGAGTGCCTCCAGGTCACCGCTGAGCATTGAGCTGGACACAAGCCAGCTCTGCCCGCTGATCAAAGCGGGCTGGCTGGACAAGAACCCGCCGCAGGGGTAAGGAAGGGCCTCACACGGCCCACTGAGATGTTTCAGATTCTCGGAACAGGCTTGGAGTGAACCTGGGCAGGCTCACTGGGACCACACCGGGGCGCAAAGGGTTCGACTACCAGGGCCGACAGCAGAAAGTCAATTGGAATATTTTCTTAATGAAAGAAAGACTTGCTTTTCTATAGCCACCGGGCGTCGCAGAGCGCTTTACAGCCAATGAAGTACTTTTTGGAGTGTGGTCACCGTTATAATGTGGGAAACGCGGCAGCCAATTTGCGCACAGCAAGCTCCCACAAACAGCAATGTGATAATGACCCAGATTATTTTTTGTTTTTGTTACACTTGCTGAGTGATAAATATTAGCCCCAGGACACCGGGGATAACACCCCTGCTCTTCTTCGAAATAGTGCCGTTGGATCTTTTGCATCCACTTGAGAGAGAAGACGGGGCCTTGGTTTAACGTCTCATTCGAAATACGGCAGCTCCGACAGTGCGGCGCTCCCTCAGTACTGCCCCTCCGACAGTGCGGCTCTCCCTCAGCACTGCCCCTCCGACAATGCGGTGCTCCCTCAGTACTGCCCCTCCGACAGTGTGGCGCTCCCTCAGTACTGCCCCTCCGACAGTGCGGCGCTTCCTCAGTACTGCCCCTCCGACAGTGCGGCACTCCCTCAGTGCTGCCCCTCTGACAGTGCGGCGCTCCCTCAGTACTGCCCCTCCGACAGTGCGGCACTCCCTCAGTACTGCCCCTCCGACAGTGCGACACTCCCTCAGTACTGCCCCTCCGACAGTGCGGCACTCCCTCAGTACTGCCCCTCCGCCAGTGCGGCACTCCCTCAGTACTGCCCCTCCGCCAGTGCGGCACTCCCTCAGTACTGCCCCTCCGCCAGTGCGGCACTCCCTCAGTACTGCCCCTCCGCCAGTGCGGCACTCCCTCAGTACTGCCCCTCCGCCAGTGCGGCACTCCCTCAGCCCTGCACTGGGAGTGTCAGCCTGGATTTTTGGGCTCAAGTCCCTGGAATGGGACTTGAACTTACAACCTTTTGACTCAGAGACGCGTGTGCTGCCCACTGAGCCATGGCTGACATTAATGGTGAGAGACTAAGAACTGTGGAGGAACTAAAGGATTTAGTTGTGCTGCGACACACATCACTGGAAGCTAGATATATCCGTACATATGGTAAACATTTCAATTGACCCCTGGCCTCAACAGCTTTTTGGAGGAAGAGAGTTCTAGATTCCCAGCACCCTTTGTGTGAAGAAGTGCTCCCTGAACGGCCGGGCTCTAATTTTAAGGTGACGCCCCCCTTGTTCTGGGCTCCCACCACCAGAGGATATAGTTTCTCTCGATCCACCCGATCGAATCCTGTAATCATCGTAAACCCCTCGATTAGATCGACCCTCAGTCTTCTGCACTCGAGGGAACACAGGCCCAGTCTGTGCAGCCTGCGGGGGATAGGGGGTTATGGGGAGCGGGCGGGGAAGTGGAGCTGAGGCCATGATCGTATTAAATGGCGGAGCAGGCTCGAAGGGCCGTATGGCCGACTCCTGCTCCTATTTCTTATGTTCTTATGTTATAAACTGTCTTCATAATGGAACGCTTTCAGCTCTGGTATCATTCTGGTGAATCTGCGCTGCTCCCTCTCCAAGACTGATGTATCACAGAACGGTTACAGCACAGAAGGAGGCCATTCGGCCCGTCGAGCATGTGCCGGCTCTCTGCAAGAGCCCCTCAGCCAGTCCCACTCCCCCCCGCCCTTTCCCCGGAGCTCTGCACATTTTTATTTTTTCCAGGAACTTATTCAGTTGGCTTTTGCGGTGTTCTGAGTTGCGGGCCCCAGAACTGGACGCCGTGGGATATTCCAGGTTGAAGGAATTTAAAATCTTCAAACGTCTTCCTAGAAACATCGAAAATAGGTGCAGGAGCAGGCCATTCGGCCCTTCGAGCTTGCACCGCCATTCAATAAGATCATGGCTGATCATTCCCTCAGTACCCCTTTCCTGCTTTCTCTCCATACCCCTTGATCCCTTTAGCTGTAAGGGCCACATCTAACTCCCTTTTGAATATATTTAGTGAATTGGCCTCAACAACTTTCTGTGGTAGAGAATTCCACAGGTTCACCACTCTCTGGGTGAAGAAGTTTCTCCTCATCTCGGTCCTAAATGGCTTACCCCTTATCCTTAGACTATGTCCCCTGGTTCTGGACTTCCCCAACATCGGGAACATTCTTCCTGCATCTAACTTGTCCAGTCCTGTCAGAATTTGATATGTTTCTATGAGATCCCCTCTCATTCTTCTAAACTCCAGTGTATGTAAGCCTAGTCGATCCAGTCTGCGGGCGAGTGCCTGCGGGATCCCGGGAAAGGAGCTGCTCAACAACATTGCACAGGAGCAGGTTGGATGGGCCTGGGGGAAAACTGATCCAAGTGGGCCCATAATTATCGTTATTCATGTTCATTGCATGACGCGTATGATTCTGATTCTGAGCATGGAAACATAGGTCGGTATCATCACCATCACAGGCAGTCCCTCGGAATCGAGGGAGACTTGCTTCCACTCTAAAAGTGAGTTCTCAGGTGACTGAACAGTCCAATACGGGAATTACAGTCTCTGTCACAGGTGGGACAGACAATGGTTGAGGGAAAGGGTGGGTGGGGAGTCTGGTTTGCCGCACGCTCCTTCCGCTGCCTGCGCTTGGTTTCTGCATGCTCTCGGCGACGAGACTCGAGGTGCTCAGCGCCCTCCCGGATGCTCTTCCTCCACTTAGGTCTTTGGCCAGGGACTCCCAGGTGTCGGTGGGGATGTTGCATTATATTCAACAATGTTATATTCCGGTACATTCAACAATGAAAGCCTATGTTCTGTAACAAGTCGGTATATATTCTGGTTCTGGTAACATTGCAATACGAAATTCCTATACATATAGGCAAATTTCTCTCTAACACGTGAAATAAAACGGGCTGGTACAAAAGCAAAATACTGCGGATGCTGGAATCTCCAACAACAACACAGACTGCTGGAAATCTCAGCAGGTCGGGCAGCGTCTGTGGAGAGGGAGCAGAGTTAACGTTTCGGGTCGATGACCCTTCGTCAGAACTGGAGAGTGTTCGGAAAGAACGGATTCTTAACCAGCACTGAAAGGGGGAGGGGCAGAAAGAACAAAAGGGAAGGCCTGTGATAGGGTGGAAGACAGGAGAGATTAGAGAGACACAAGGGGATGATGGGCCGAATTCAAATGGTAAAGGCAGGAGTTTGAAAAACATTAGTCAAGATAGGCCGGTACATATTCTGTTCTGTATATCGGTAAATTGGTGTATATAGGTACATTAGTGTATATCGGTATTCTGTATATCGGTACACTAGTGTATATCGGTATTCTGTATATCGGTACACTAGTGTATATCGGTATTCTGTATATCGGTACACTAGTGTATATCGGTATTCTGTATATCGGTACATTAGTGTATATCGGTATTCTGTATATCGGTACACTAGTGTATATCGGTATTCTGTATATCGGTACACTAGTGTATATCGGTATTCTGTATATCGGTGTAAACAAGTGAATCTATTTTCCTCGGTCTTGTTTTTCCTCCTTTTGTCGATTCTGTTCAGCCTATTCGGGAGGCCTTATATTGTTTTTCCTTCATTTATTTGGTGGGCCTGGGGCTACTGCCACATCGTCCCCGCGGTTAATCGTCCCCACGGTGAACCCTGTCCGCGGTTAATCCATCCCGCGGTTAATCCGCCCCACGGTTAATCTGTCCCTGTGCAGCAGCTTATGCTCGGATCCCGAGCGTTACATTCTGTACAGGTCACCTTGTCGAGGCTCCCCTGAAGGATGTTTGTGGTTTGACCATCGAGTTGAGCAACTCTCGCTTAGTAAGGTTTGACAGTGGCCTTTGAGAGAGGATGCAGGCGGGCTGAAGGTGGATAAATATAGAGGGTGTCAGAGTGTGGCCAGCTCACAAAGGGCCTGGTACGTTGTGTTAGTGAACAGTCAGCGATCTGGAACTCGGACACGCCCTTCACAAACTCTCCCGTCCGTGTCAATTCCCCGAGCACCTTGCACTGACCCACGCTGGCAGTTTTTGGATATATCAGCAGCCTAGAGTTTGGCTTCTGTCTTGTTGAGGATCAGGGAGTTTCCTGACACAATTCTCCCTCGAGATTAAACGGGTGGGAGAGTCCGTGAGAGTCTGTGATAGGGGAGGGTTGTCCATTGGCTGTGGGGGGGGGGGGATTAAATGGGTGGGTAGTGTCCGTGATAGGGGAGGGTGTACACGAGCTGTGGGAGGGGATTAAACGGGTGGGTGGATGAAATGGAAATCTCCGCTCCATGTAACTATGGTGCAGGCCTGCCGGTGATTGGGATGAGTTGCGGGGTCCGAGCCTGGAGACCGGGTCCGCCACATGTTCAGTCACACAGCATTGGTAGGCTGGAGTAACGGTTAATAGCAGTGGCGCTGTGGGACCCACCATCTCTGGGACAACAAGAACATGAGAATTAGGAGCAGGAGTAGGCCATTCGGCCTCTCGAGCCTGCTCCGCCATTCAATAAGATCATGGCTGATCTTCGACCTCAACTCCACCTTCCTGCACTATCCCCATATCCCTTGATTCCCTTAATATCCAAAAATCTATCGATCTCAGCCTTGAATATACTCAACGACTGAGCCTCCACAGCCCTCTGGGGCAGAGAATTCCAAAGATTCATCACCCTCTGAGTGAAGAAATTTCTCCACATCTCAGTCCTAAATGGCCGACCCCTTATCCTGAGACTGTGACTCCTGGTTCTAGACTCCCCAGCCCGGGGGAAACATCCTCCCTGCATTTACCCTGTCAAGCCCTGTAAGAATTGTGTCTGTTTCAATGGGATCACCTCTCATTCTTCTAAACTCTAGAGAATATAGGCCTAGTCTACTGAATCTTTCCTCATAGGACAATCCCCCCATCCCAGGAATCAGTCTGGTGAACCTTCGTTGCTCTCCCTCTATGGCAAGTATATCCTTCCTTAGGTAAGGAGACCAAAACTGTACACAATACTCCAGCTGTGGTCTCACCAGGGCCCGATATAATTGCAGAGCAGGTCTCCAGTCGTCCTGGTTAACCCTTGCCACTGGACCAA
Source organism: Pristiophorus japonicus (assembly GCF_044704955.1). Taxonomy (NCBI): domain Eukaryota; kingdom Metazoa; phylum Chordata; class Chondrichthyes; family Pristiophoridae; genus Pristiophorus; species Pristiophorus japonicus. Next base: position 219,108,146 of record NC_091986.1, on the reverse strand, counting down.
GACCTAGCTCTGTCAAGCCCGTGTGGTGGCTGGTGTGCAACGGTCACCCCACGTTAAATAAATCCACGCACAGGCATCTTCCACCCTTCAGGATGTAGTTCGGGATCTGGAATATTAAGTCCTTAATTGAAACACCTGTGAACTCATCCCTTTTTGGCATGGAAGCAAGTCATCCTCGACTTAACAGGAAAGGTTGAGGAGGTTGGGCCTCTACTCATTGGAATTCAGAAGAATGAGAGGCGATCTTACCGAAACGTATAAGATTATGAGGGGGCTTGACAAGGTGGATGCAGAGAGGATGTTTCCACTGATGGGGGGAGACTAAAACTAGGGGGCATAATCTTAGAATAAGGGCCGCCCATTTAAAACAGAGATGAGGAGGAATTTTTTCTTCTCTGAGGGTTGTAAATCTGTGGAATTCGCTGCCTCAGAGAGCTGTGGAAGCTGGGACATTGAATACATTTAAGACAGAGATAGATAGTCCCTTAACCGATAAGGGAATAAGAGGTTATGGGGAGAGGGCAGGGAAGTGGAGCTGAGTCCATGATCGGATCAGTCACGATCGTATTAAATGGTGGAGCAGGCTCGAGGGACTGAATGGCCTACTCCTGCTCCTATTTCTTATGTTCTTATGATACGAGGGGCCACCTAAGAAGAAGAGAAGATACAATTGCACCCTCCATCCATCTTCCGTCTTGGGCGAAATGACATTGATGGGAGAGAAACCTGGTTGTCCAATGGTGGGGGATGGGAGGCCGGCCAGGGGAGATTTGGAATAGTCGAGTCTGGAGGTCGGAATAGCGCCTTTGTGTCGTCTTCCTACACTAAACGCGCTACGTAAATGCAGGCGGTTGTTGTTGTCGAGTGCGGGTGAGGGCAGGGTCAGGCTGCCTGCTGAGGTGGAATAGCACGTTTGACGCTCATTGTCTGGGGTCACCAATGAGGGACGACGGGGCGGGGGGGCTGAGGGCCAGATCAGGGGCCGTGGGTACCCCAGCGAGGAGACCCAATGGTCCGGACAGGAGAGGAGGGGATGGAGTTACTGCGCACTTCCTGCGATAACATGCCCTCTGGGTGATGTCATTGCCTGAGCGCAGGTTCTAACCCGGAGGTCTTGCATTCCTAGCAATGACGGGCTAACGCAGAAAACACAGACTGAGTGGGATATCCCATCACAGTGCGGCACTTACGACAGTTATACTCTCATCATCATAGGCAGTCCCTCGTATCGAGGATGACTTGCTTCCACGCCAAAAAGGGATATGTTCCAGATCCCGAACTACGTCCTGAGGGGTGGAAGATGCCTGTGCGTGGATTTTTTTTAACGTGGGGTGACCGTTGCACACCAGCCACCACACGGGGCTTGACAGAGCGAGGCCTTGGTCCAGTGGCAAGGGTTAACCAGGACGACTGGAGACCAGCTCTGCTGCACGGACCCAGTACTGCACACATATCGCACAGTGTGGGCTGGGCCCGTGCTGCCCCTGGGCCCTCGGCTCTCCTGGGCCCCGAACACATCCCCCCCCCCCACAGTCTCTCGTCGCCCCTTCGCCCCGACCTCGCCGGTCCTGTTGTATCTGCCCACGCTCCAATCACCGACCTGGACCTTGATGACGTCACTCTTCGCTGCCGTCGCCCTGCTGCCCGGAGTGGTATACCTCCACGGGGCCACCGCTCACCGCTCCTTTTATGGCCCCGCTGGTGTTTTCCCGCAGGTTGGGGCCTCCATATATACAGTTATACAGGGCCCTGGTGAGACCGCACCTGGAGTATTGTGTACAGTTTTGCTCTCCTTACCTAAGGAAGGATATACTTACCATAGAGGGAGTGCAACGAAGGTTCACCAGACTGATTCCTGGGATGGGGGGGATTGTCCTATGAGGAGAGATTGGGTCGACTAGACCTGTATTCTCTAGAGTTTAGAAGAATGAGAGGGGATCTGATTGAAACGTATAAAATTCTGACTGGGTTAGACAGACTGGATGCGGGGAAGATGTTTCCCCCAGGCTGGGAAGTCTAGAACAAGGGTCACAGTCTCAGGATACGGGGTGGGAAATTTAGGACCGAGGTGAGGAGAAATGTTTTCACTCAGAGGGTGGTGAACCTGTGGAATTCTCTACCACAGAAGGCTGTGGAGGCCAAGTCACTGAATATATTTAAGAGGGAGATAGATAGATTTCTAGACACAAAAGGCATCAAGGGGTATGGGGAGAAAGCGGGAATATGGTGCTGAGATAGAGGATCAGCCATGATCATAGTGAATGGCGGTGCAGGCTCGAAGGGCCGAATAGCCTACTACTGCTCCTATTTTCTGTGTTTCTCCGTATTTAAGGAGTGATACACTTGCATTGGTGGCAGTTCGGAGAAGGTTTACTAGGTTGATTCCTGAGATGAGGGGGTTGTCTTGTGAAGAAAGGTTGAGCAGGTTGGGCCTATACTCATTGGAGTTTAGAAGAATGAGAGGTGATCTTATTGAAACATACAAGATTCTGAGAGGCCGCGCCAAGGTGGATGCAGGGAGGATGTTTCCCCTCGTGGGGGAATCTAGAACTAGGGGGCATAGTCTCAGAATAAGGGGCCTTCCATTTTAAAACTGAGATGAGGAGGAATTTCTTCTCTCAGAGAGTTGTAAATCTGTGGAATTCTCTGCCCCAGAGAGCTGTGGAGGCTGGGTCATTGAATATATTTAAGGCGGAGATAGACAGATTTTTGAGCGATAAGGGAGTAAAGGGTTATGGGGAGCGGGCAGGGAAGTGGAGCTGAGTCCATGATCAGTCATGATCTTATTGAATGGCGGAGCAGGCCCGAGGGGCCGTATGGCTTACTCCTGCTCCTATTATGTTCTTGTGTTGCCAAGCAACGCCCGGCCTCACTCAGACCGCGAGGTTATCAGGCTTGCCGAAACCAAGCTCTTTCGAGCAAAGGTCACTGAAGCAGAGGTGATTTTGACCTCCGAGCACAGGGGGACACTGTAGCTAGTTGTAGCTCCCCCCTACTGCCACTCCCACTACCTCAACAACAATTTGCATTGATATAGCGACTGTAACGTAGTAAAACGTCCCAAGGCGCTTGACAGGGTGCGTAATCAGACAAAATTTGAGACCGAGCCACGTGAGTTATCGGGACAGGTGACCAAAAGCTTGGTCAGAGAGGAAGATTTCTTGGACTATAGGGGGAGTCCAGGGTTGTGGGGAGCAGGCAGGGAAGTGGAGTTGAGGCCAGGATCAGATCAGCCATGATCTTATTGAATGGCGGAGCAGGCTCGAGGGGTCAAATGGCTGACTCCTGCTCCTATTTCTTGTGTTCTTGTGTTTTAAGCAGCAGTCTTAAAGGAGGAGAGAGAAGCGGAGAGGTTTAGGGAGGGAGTTCCAGAGCTTGGGGCCCAGGCAGCTGAAGGCACGGCCACCAATGGTGGAGCGATGGGAATCGGGGGAGGCTCGAGAGGCCAGAATTGGAGGAGCGCAGAGATCTTGGTGGGGAGCTTTTGGGGCTGGAGGCGATCAGAGATAATGAGAGGGCGAGGTTGTGGAGGGATTTGAACACGAGGGTGAGAATTTTACGGGAGAGGAGGCCAATGTCGGTCAGCGAGCGCTGGGGGTGATGGGTCAGCGGGACTTGGTGCGAGTCGGACTGATTGTCTCAGCACCAAGCGTGGGAGGAAGTTGGGTATTTTATGCTGAGCAGGAGATAAATTGAGGAAGGAAAGTGTAGATTAGCCACGGCAAGTGGATTCCAGGCGTCTGGGTGCTTTTTTTGTTAAAACAGCGATGTTTACTTCCCTGACAAAAGTATTGGGATTGTGGGGTCAGCATTTAGCACAGAATCAAGGCTGGTTTCCTGATTTAGTGGCTGGTTTGTATATTCTGTTACTGATCGTAAACACAATGGCCGCACCCTGAGTCACTGGAAAGGACGTAGAGATATGTACAATATATCGAGTAGGTTAGGCCTATACTCTCTGGAGTTTAGAAGAATGAAAGGTGATCTCATTGAAACATACAAGTTTCTGAGGGGGATTGACCGGGTAGATGCTGAGAGGATGTTTCCCCCCCGGGCTGGGGTGTTATCGAAACATAGGGGCCAAGTTTCAGTTGGGTTCCAGCACTGAGCCCTGCAGCACCCCACTAGAACCAGGGGGTCACAGTCATAAGAACATAAGAAATAGGAGCAGGAGCAGGCCATACGGCCCCTCGAGCCTGCTCCGCCATTCAATACGATCATGGCTGGTCCGATCATGGACTCGGCTCCACTTCCCCGCCCGCTCCCCATAACCCCTTATTGGTTAAGAAACTGTCTATCTCTGTCTTAAGTTTATTCAATGTCCCAGCCTCCACAGCTCTCTGAGGCGGCAAATTCCACAGATTTACAACCCTCTGAGAGAAGAAATTCCTCCTCATCTCAGTTTTAAATGGGCGGCCCCTTATTCTAAGATCGTGCCCCCTAGTTCTAGTCTCCCCCATCAGTGGAAACATCCTCTCTGCATCCACCTTGTCGAGCCCCCTCATAATCTTATACGTTTCGATAAGATCACCTCTCATTCTTTTGAATTCCAATGAGTAGAGGCCCAACCTCCTCAACCTTTCCTCATAAGTCAATCCCCTCATCTCCGGAATCAACCGAGTGAACCTTCTCTGAACTGCCTCCAAAGCAAGTATATCCTTTCGTAAATATGGAAACCAAAACTGCACGCAGTGTTCCAGGTGTGGCCTCACCAATACCTTGTCTCAGGAAAAGGGGTCAGCCATTTAGGACTGAGATGAGGAGAAATTTCTTCACTCAGAGGGTTGTGAGTCTTTGGTATTCTCTGCCCCAGAGGGCTGTGGAGGCTCAGTCTTTGAGTATATTCAAGTCAGAGATCGATAGATTTTTAGACTAGTGGTATCGAGGGATATGGGGATCGGGCGGGAAAGTGGAGCTGAGGTCGAAGATCAGTCAGGATCTCATTGAATGGTGGAGCAGGCTAGAGGGGCCGAATGGCCGACTCCTGCTCCTAATTATTTAAAAAAAATTTATTCTCGGGATGTGGGCGTCGCTGGCAAGGCCGGCATTTATTGCCCATCCCTAATTGCCCCGTGAGAAGGTGGTGGTGAGCCGCCTTCTTGAACCGCTGCAGTCCGTGTGGTGAAGGTGCTCCCACAGTGCTGTTAGGGAGGGAGTTCCAGGATTGTGACCCAGCGACGATGAAGGAACGGCCGATATATTTCCAAGTCAGGATGGTGTGTGACTCGGAGGGGAACGTGGAGGTGATGGTGTTCCCATGCACCTGCTGCCCTTGTCCTTCTAGGTGGTAGAGGTCGCGGGTTTGGGAGGTGCTGCCGAAGAAGCCTTGGCGAGTTGCTGCAGTGCATCTTGTAGATGGTGCACACTGCAGCCACGGTGCGCCGGTGGTGGAGGGAGTGAATGTTGAAGGTGTCCTTATATAAAAAAATTAGTTTCACTTCATTGCTGCCATTGTGGGTGCTTTCATCGCACCGATGATTTCTTCTCGTAGGAAGATGACGGAAATTGATTTTATTTTTAAATAGAGAAGGGTCGTTCCAACACGGCGGCAAAACCCGACACCTCTGAATTCCGGAATATTCTCTTTCCTCCAGGTTGTTGCGTTTGAATTATTTCTCCACCGGGAACATCTTCAGGTCTGGTGGAATGTGGTGTTAGCTGGCTGTTGACGTGTTTGGCTTCTGATTTTTGTTGTTGTTTAAGAGCGAGATAGATTTTATTCATTTTGGTTGTTGGCTGTGCTGTGGTAGTTTCTGATTGGTGGCTGAGGCCTGTAGCCCCCCCCCCTCGTACCGTGTTGGTGTTTGTCCTGTGGTAGAATCCAGACCCGTGGTCGTGTGTGTGGAGGTGGTGATGGGGACAGGTCTGCATGCCCTGGGGTGCAGCACAGGAGGAGGCCATTGGGCCCATCGCTCTCTGTGAAAGAGCGATCCGATTGGTCCCACGTCCCCCCTCCCCCCCCCCCCCAACTCTCTCCTCGTAGATTAGCAAATTTCAAGTATTGATCCAATTCCCCTGTTGAAAGTTATGATTGAACCTGCTCCCACTGCCCTTTCAGGCAGCGTGTTCCATAGAAACATAGAGAATAGGTGCAGGAGTAGACCGTTCAGCCCTTCGAGCCTGCACCACCATTCAGTTTGATCATGGCTGATCCTCTATCTCAACACCATATTCCCGCTTTTTCCAGATCACAGCTGCGTATAAAAATAATGTTTGCACATCTCCCCTTCTGGTTCTTTTGCCGATTATCTTCAATCTGTGTCCCTCCGGTTACCAACCCTCCCTTCTCCGAAAACAGTCTCTCCTTATTTACTCCATCAAAACCCTTCAATATTTTGGACTCTTCTATCAAATAATCTCATCCCTGGAACCATTCTGGTCAATCTCCTCCGCACCCTCTCCAAGGCCTTCACGTCCTTCCTGAAGAAAATCGGTAGATGTTTGTGATGCAGCCTATATGCCAGTAAATACGGTACATGCTGCTCAGGCCTGGCTCAGTGGGCAGCTCTCTCGCCTCCGAGGCAGAAGGTTGTGGGTTCAAGCCCCACTCCAGGAACTTGAGCGCGTAAATCTAGGCTGACACTCCCAGTGCAGTGCTGAGGGAGTGCCGCACTGTCGGAGGGGCAGTGCTGAGGGAGTGCCGCACTGTCGGAGGTGCCGTCTTTCGGCTGAGACATTAAATCGATCACAACGACTCGCTGTGTGAAAACATTCTCCCCCTCTGGTTCCATCGCCGATTATCGTCAATCTGTGTCCCTCTGGTGACCGACCCTCCTGTCACTGGAAACAGCTACTCCTCATTTACTCTATCAAAACTCTTCATGATTTTGAACAACTTGATTAAATCTCCGCTGAACCTTCTCTGCTCCAAGGAGAACAACCCCAGCTTCTCCAGTCTCTCCACGTCACTGAAGTCCCCTCCTCCCCGGGACCATTCTGGTCAATCTCCTCCGCTCCCTCTCTAAGGCCTTCACATCCTTCCTAAAGTGCGTTGCCCAGAATTGGCCACACTACTCCAGCTGGGGCCTAGTCAGCGATTTGAGAAAATCCTATCTGCTCGAGTTGATTGGTTCCCTTGATTGCTGTTCCTTTGCTCAGAAGAACTTTTCTTTTTGAAAGTTTTTCCCAGTGCCCCCATCTTCTTCTTTCCCTTCGAGCCCCAACCCCACCAAGGCCGAGATGGCAGGGGGCCTGCTGTTCCCAAACCGGCCCGTGGGCGGCGCTCACGAGCGATCCCGCCTCGCAATGACCCCAAGGACATCCCCGTATTTAATTGTCCTTTTCACAACTCGGTGTAACTCTACATTTTTCATTTAAAAAGGGGCTCCCTGATGGTGAGAGTTTTTTTCTTTAGGCGGCCTCCATGATGGCGGGACTCTCTTTTTAAAATAAAAGATCTTGATTTTTTTTTTCCAATTTTATTTATTAAAAAATATAATTTCTGTCTGTTCCTGCGAAGGTTGGAAGCCTTCTCTCACGGGTTTGATCGGTGCATTATGTTCAGTGATGGCTGTGCTCTGCCTGAGATTGTGTGCTGGCTAACACGTTGCACGCTGCATTCGTGATCACGCAAAATGCTAATGAGGCTGAGGGAGGGAAGGGGCGGGGTGTGAGGGAGGGAAGGGGCGGGGTGTGAGGGAGGGAAGGAGCAGGGTGTGAGGGAGGGAAGGGGCAGGGTGTGAGGGAGGGAAGGGGCAGGGTGTGAGGGAGGGAAGGGGCGGGGTGTGAGGGAGGGAAGGGGCGGGGTGTGAGGGAGGGAAGGGGCAGGGTGTGAGGGAGGGAAGGGGCAGGGTGTGAGGGAGGGAAGGGGCAGGGTGTGAGGGAGGGAAGGGGCGGGGTGTGAGGGAGGGAAGGGGCGGGGTGTGAGGGAGGGAAGGGGCGGGGTGTGAGGGAGGGAAGGGGCGGGGTGTGAGCGAGGGAAGGGGCGGGGTGGGAGATGGAGGGGGAGGAGTGTGTGAGGGAGGGAGGGGAGAGGGGGAGGGGTGTGAGGGAGAGAGAGGGGAGGGGTGTGAGGGAGGGGAGGGGGGCGGGGTGTGAGGGAGGGGGCGGGTGGTATATGAAGATGTGGACAGTATATGGAGGGGGCGAGGGGTATATGGAGGGGATGAGGGGTATATGGAGGTGCAGGCAGTATATTGAGGAGGTGTGGGAAGTATATGGAGGGGGTGAGGGGTATATGGAGGGGCGAGGAGTATATGGAGGGGGCGAGGGGTATGTGGAGGTATGGGCAGTATATGGAGGGGTATATGGAGGGGTAGGGAGTGAAGGACCGAGTACGTTCAGTAATGCTGTCCTTGGGGACGGAGTTGGAGTTGAGCGCTGAGCTGAGGGAGGGGGTGTGAACGATGGGGTGTACTAGACACAGCTCTCTGATGTCCCCCTCTGTCTCCCCACCCCCTGCAGCTCCTACATATACCAGCGACG